>NW_022196896.1:130699984-130719408 GCF_008632895.1 Mastomys coucha | reverse complement strand
TTTTACACCACCCGTGTGTGTAGTCTATTTACAAAAACCTTATCCCGTGCCCACCTGGCCAGAATCCCGTGTCCCACAAAACAGAGACCCCACGAGAAATCCCGGTCCATAATAGCAAAATACTCACGTAAATCTAAAAAAAAAAAAGTGTGTCTGTGTATACACAAGTGTTCATGAGCAATGCACATTTTGAGGAAGACTAACTTTTTTTCTTGGTTTTTAATTTTTCAAGACAGGGTTTCTCTGTGTAAGCCTCTAACTGTCTTTATCTACCAGGATGGCCTCAAACTCAAAGAGATCCCTCTGCCTCCCGAGTGATGGGAGTGAAAGCATGGGCCAGCACTTCAGGCTTTGTAGACTTACCCTTGGGTATTGGTTCTCTCCCACCATGATCCAGGGATTGAAGTCAGTTCATCAGGTCTGAACTCAAGGGTGACCATCCTTTTTTTATTGAATTTGGCTTGCAGGGTTTTTTGTTTTTGTTTTTGCTCGTATTTTTTTTCATCAGAGAGATTGGGTCATAATTATTTGTCTGTACGTATATACATATTTATTTTACTGTGTCTTCACCTGGTTTGGATAGCAACATAATACTGACTTTGTAGAAAGAATTCAGCTCAGCACTGGCTGTTGCGGAACTCACTCCTAGACCAGGCTAGCCTAGATGTTAGAGATCTGCCTGCCTCTGCCTCCTGAGTGCTGAGATTGAAGTCATGTGCCACCATCGCCCAGCACTTTCTGGTCTCTCAGTACATCCCTCTTAGGACTGCTTTAGTTGTGTCTCATTGGCTTGGATATGTGTATTTTTATTTCCATTCAGTTTTCATTTAATTCAATTTAATTTACAAAATTCTTGATTTTTTTTTCAGTTATCATTTAATAATGTTGAGTCTCTATTGTTTGTGTGATCTATAGTCTGTATTTAGGATTTTCTTGGGCTGGAGAGATGGCTCGGTGGTGTCACTGGCTGCTCTTCCAGAGGTCCTGAGTTCAATTCCCAGCAGCCACATGGTGGCTCATCTGTAACGGGATCTGATGCCCTCTTCTGGCGTGTCTGAAGGGAGCAACAGTGTGCTCATATACATAATGTAAACTTTAAAAAAGAAAAAGAGAAAAAGAAAAGACTTTCTTGGTGCCCTAATATATGTTTTCTTTTAGAGAAAGTTCTAAGGGCTGCAAAGAGCTGTATATTACATACATCTGTATATACATTATATGTATCTGTAGGCAAATGTATTTATTTAGTGACCTGTGGTGGATGTCAGAAGACAAAGCTTGGGGGGAACCACTCACTTGCTCTCTCTAAACTCAGGTTATCATGCTTGTACCAGGCCACAGGGAAATGTTTCCAATGAATTTAATCCAAACATTTCTTTTGCTTAATTTTTGATGGAATGGCCTGATAATTATTTCAAGCAGTGTGTTGAAGTCATCTGCTGTTACTGTGTGGGGTCAATCTGATTTTACAATATATGTGATTAATAGAATGCTGGCTTATGTCTTGTAGTATTTGTTTTTTATGAATTGGGTGCACTTGTGTTTGGTTGCATATATGCTTAGTATTGTAACGTCCTTGTCAATGCAGAAAACACAGCTCTTACCTTAAAGGGAAGAAGGGATAGTTTTATTCTGGAGCCATTTTGATTGACCGTTACCCAGGAACACAGGCGTAGGGTACCCCAAATTTCATGTTCCAACATAGAAGCAGTTTCATGGTTTTATAAGCTAAAGAAAGTCATAAATCCAGGCAAGTTTAAAATACATTGGTATGTATGCCAGAGAGATGCTTCCAGCAAGAGGGCCAGCTTTGCTAAGCTTTAGGTGTCGTCTGCTGGCAGTCTTAGTTTTTGTGTCGGTGGAAGGTAGCAGTCTGTCAAATTCATAGATTTCAAAAGTCTTTTAAAATCTGTTACATCACAAGATCTTATTCTGGCAGGGGAATGAGTAAGGAGTGTCTAGTTCAAGGCTCAAGCTAGCCCAGAGTAAGGTACATCTCCCCTGGGCCTGCGACCTCTCCCCAGCACTGCAGTCTTTGTCTTTGCCGACAGTTTCTTTCCCGGAACTTTCTCTCCTATCCTTGATGGGTTGTTCATTAATCAGTGTAAAGTGAGCTTCTCTATCTCTTGTTATTAGCTCTGGTTTGAAGTCTGTATTTGTCAGATTAGAATAGTGGCATCTCTATTTTATAGCTCCATTCACTTGGAATGCTTTTTCCATCTATTTTATAGCTCCGTTTACTTGGAATGCCTTTTCCATCTTTCATGTAAGATAGCATACTCCTCTTCGTGTTTCTTACAAGCAACAAATTAGGAAGAGCTTGTCTTTAACCCATCCTTCTATTTTGTTGTCTTAGGATTTTTATTGCTGGGATGAAACACTTGAGTTAAAAGCAAGTTAAGGAGGAAAGGGTTAATTTGGCTTACACTTCCAGATCATAGTCCACCATTGGAGGAAGTAAGGACAGGAACTCAAGCGGGGCAGGAGCCTGGAGGCAGGAGCTGATGCAGAGGCCATGGAGGGCGCTGCTTACTGGCTTGCTTCCCTTGGCTTGCTCAGCCTGCTTTCTTATAGAACCCAGAGATGGCACCCCCTACAGGTGGGGCCTGCCCCCATTGATCACTAACTGAAAAAATGCCTTACAGCTGGATCTCATGGAGGCATTTTCTCAATTGAAAGTCCTTCCTCTGCTAACTCTTAAGTCCTCTCAAGTTGACACACAAAGCCAGCTCGTTCACCTGCCATTTGGCTGGGAGATTGAGACCACAAACCAAATCTTTTATTTGTTGCCTATTAGATTTGTTTAATTTAAATTTTTATTGTGTATATATGTATATGGGTGTGTGCATCCATACCACACAGTGCACGTGTGGGAGGAGTTGTTTCTCTCTACTCTGTTGGTTCTGTGAATCAAACTTGGGATGCTCTAGGCGGCAGGCGCCTTCATCTGCTGGCCCAGGCAGCCAGCCCTGGTTTCTTGTTTAACCTCAATATTGCATTTCTCAGTCTTTCTTTTTCTGCCTTTTATTGGGTTATTTGTATGTCTTGAACTATTTGTCATAAATATATAGCGTGCTTTTTATATTTCTTTGTTATTTGCTAGTTATTCTAGTGGCTATGATTTATATTAAATCTTTATGTATTAAACACTTAATAATTTTGGAATGTATTGTGATTTTCCTTATCTCTTTGCTAGTTTTTTCTAAGTAAAGATCTTTTAAGATAATATGTAAACTTCTCTAACACACATTTCTTTAATGGAACATTAACAAAAGACAAAAAAAGAAAACAAAAGAAAAATAGAACATTAATGCCCTGGAATTGTTTTTCAAAAAATACTCATGTTACTTCTTTAGCTCACTAAGAACTTGACTTGATTCCGTCTACAAAAGAGATAATGTTTGTTTACATAGCCTCACTGTATTGATGTCTGTTATTAAGCAGCTTAGTTTTGATATGGATTGGAAATTTTCTTTTTTTTTCTTTATTTTTTTAAATGAATTTATTTTATGTATGTGAGTACACTGTAGCAATCTTCAGACACACCAGAAGAGAGCTTCAGATCTCATTACAGATGGTTGTGAGCCACCATGTGGTTGCTGGGATTGAACTCAGGACCTCTGGAAGAGCAGTCGGTGCTCTTAACCGCTGAGCCATTTCTCCAGCCCCAAATTTTCTATTTTTCTGTGACTTGTGATTCTAACTCAGTAAGCATTACTGATAGCCAGCTCTGAGGAAAGTCTTGGTGGTTTTTGTTGTTGTTGTTGTTGTTTTGTTTTGTTTTGTTTTTTTGAGACAGAGTTTTTCTGGATAGTCCTGACTGTCCTGGAACTCACTCTGTAGACCAGGCTGGCCTCGAACTCAGAAATCTGCCTGCCTCTGCCTCCCAAGTGCTGGGATCAGAGGCATGTGCCACCACCACCTAGCTTTTTTTTTTTTTTTTTCCTTTTTTTTGGTGAAAGTCTTGGTTTTAAATGCTTCTGTTTATACAGTTGTACCTGAGCAGTCTCAGGGCACACTCTGATTCTGATGTGTGATGCTGACACCCATGGAGACCTGAGCAGTCTCAGGACACTCTCTGATTCTGATGTGTGATGCTGACACCCATGGAGACCTGAGCAGTCTCAGGACACACTCTGATTCTGATGTGTGATGCTGACACCCATGGAGAGTGTATTTCCTTCAACTTTGTTTCATCTTCTAATAAAAGAAAAGATTTGAACCATGAACTAATTGTTTTTGTTGTTGTTGTTTTCGTTTGATGTGGTTGAGTTGTAGAGCCTAATATACGCTAGGCAGAGGCTGTAACCGTAATCTGCATCCCCAGCCACTTTTACTGGCATTAAAAAAAGAGAAAAACCCTCATCTGTGTGTGCATATGTGCATACTTGCGCATGAGGGGGTGGTCAGTGGTGTGTTTGTGTACATGTGAGACGTGTGTACTGCAGCATCCATGTAGTGTCCTGAGGGAGTTTGTGCAGTAGTACTCTCTGCCACATATGGCTTCCAGGGTTTGTCAGGCTTCACTTCATGTGTGTGGACCTGCTGAGCCATCCAACCAGCCCTAGTGACATTTTGTTTGTTTGTTTAAATACTGCACTTTAGTTAATTTCTATTTTATACTACAGTTTGTATGAACGGTACTCTGTGATTATAACTTACATTGGGCCAGGAACCAGCTATATTTTCATTGGGTCTGTACAGATCCATTTACTATATTTTTGTTAGTTCTATTCATTGAAGGATTTTTACCTCTTCCCCCTTATCAAACCCAAATAAGTAATTCATTGAAGGTATTTTTACCCCTTTACCCCTTATCAAAACCAAATAAAATTTCAAGCACCAATACGACAGACAAATTGGAGAGTTTAGCAGACTGCTAATACTGTCAAAGTGTTTGGAGTTTTGTAGTTCACATTGGCACGGAAGTGGTGGGCTACTTAAGACTTGTGATACTGGAAATTTATTGCATGAAAGAGTGGAAAGTAAGCTTGTCAGTCATCAAGTTTCTCAGTCTCTTGTGTAATGCTCTTCTTGGCCAGGAACCTTAATCTAGGTCAGCTCTAAGCAGTGAAGCTTTCCAGGAGAATGTAAGTGTAGGCCTATATTGTTTCATGTAGTAGCCACTGTAACTTTTGTCTAATTTTTATTTATTTAAATAGCTACTTGTGGCCGTTAGATCATCAGTGAACAAAACACTTTAGACTCACAGCTTCCTCTTTTGTATGCGAAACTTCCTGAGAATGTTTGCTGCATCTCAAGTCCAAGTGTGTTATAAGTGTAAGCTTCTGAGAAGGCCCTTGTTGAACATAGCTCACTGAGTGGGAGAGAAAGAGAAGTGTGTATAAAGAGATTGTTGTGGCCCAGCACGAGTACATGCGCAAGTAGTTTGCTAAAGTCGCAAGATAAGTGAGTGCAGGGAAGGAAGGACATGTATGAGGGGCTGAGTCTAAGGAGAAGCGTGTCTGGAGCTCCCACCTCTGGATCCATGTTGGAGTGAGGACCCTTTACCGCTGCTCTCCTGCTGCTGCTGTGGCTGTGTAGAAAGCTGTAGACTGTAGAAGTTCAGAGATAGAGGAACTGAAGTCTGTCTGTCTCCATTGACAAGCTGAGAACTTTAATAAAAGCTCACGTTGATGACTGACAACATAGGTTGGCTTTTCTGGAAAACTTATAGAAACTGAG
The DNA here is from genome assembly GCF_008632895.1 of Mastomys coucha. Classification (NCBI taxonomy): domain Eukaryota; kingdom Metazoa; phylum Chordata; class Mammalia; order Rodentia; family Muridae; genus Mastomys; species Mastomys coucha. The sequence continues at coordinate 130,713,726 of NW_022196896.1, read as the reverse complement.
AAATCTAATTGTATTAATTGTGGCACATAAACATTGTGTTGTACACATATACAAATAATGCTTGTGTATCTGTTCTTACAGATCCAGGATGAGAAGACTGATAAAAGCAGCAGCTAGCTGAACAGCTATAAAATGCCCAAATCTGGGTTCACAAAACCAGTTCAGAGTGAAAATTCTGACAGTGACAGCAGTATGGTGGAGAGACCATATGGAAGAAAGGTACCGCACACAAAAGACTCCTGACTATACTAACATAGCTATCAGATGAGCCTGTAAACGCACATGTGAATGCAGGTGCCCTTGGAGTCTAGGAACGGCAGTCCTAGAAATACTTAATTTTTTTATTGATGTGAATGTATGCAAGTTTGTGTATGTGTGGAGGTGTCCTTGGAAGCCAGAAAAGGGAGTTAGGCAGCCTGGAGCTGGAATTACAGCCTGGAGCTGGAATTACAGGCATTTACAAGCTGCCACCTGTGAGTCTCAGAAATTAAACTAGGGTCCTCTGGAAGAGCTGGATTTCACGCTTGTAACTATTGAGCTAGCTGTCTGTCCAGCCCCCGAATGCTCTGCTTTGCTTTGTTTTGTTTTGTTTTGTTTTGTTTTTTTCAAGACAGGGTTTCTCTGTGCAGCCATTTCTGTCCTGGAACTCACTCTGTAGATCAGAGCCTAGAACTCAGAGATCCACCTGCCTCTGCCTTCCAAGGGCTGAAATCAAAGGCAAACACTATCATGCCGAGCCAGAAGGGTTTTTTTTTATTTTAAGATTTATTTATTTTATGTATATGAGTACACTGTAGCTGTCTTCAGACATACCAGAAGAGGGCATTGGATCCCATTACAGATGGTTGTGAACCACCATGTGGTTTCTGGGACTTGAACTCGGGACCCCTGGAAGAGTAGTCAGTGCTCTTAACTGCTGAGCCAACTCTCTAGTCCCTCCCCACCGAATGTTATTTTCTTATGCCATTAAATTTGATTTGAAAATTTTAATTTTTTTCTATTTTCTCCATCTCCAAATTTCTGTCTTGAGCTTTTTAAATATCAAATTTATTTTAGACTTGTAAAATGGGTTGGCTAGACCCTTGTTTTATTTTTGAATGTTGTTATTTTTATATATATATTGTTTGTAGAGAACAGGAAATACCTGTTCCTTGAATTTTCTTGTGAAGATTCTTATAAAAATCATGTGAAGGGTGCCATCTTTTCTTTTGTTGTTTTAGAACATTTCTCGGTGTGCATGTTTGTCACTTTGTGTGGAGGTCAGAGAACAACTTGTGGATCACTTCTCTTCTACCACATATGTTCCACTGTTACATGTGGGTCATCAGCCTCAGTGACAACACAGTCACCTGCTGAGACTGTCTGTGGTCAGCGTAGACGCAGGCTTTCTCTCTGCCTCATTCTGCTTTGTTATTGTGTTGTGTGTAGCACTGGCTGTCTTGGAGCACTGTGGACTAGGCCAGCCTTGAACTCTGATGTCCAGGCCACCTGCCTCTGCCTCCCGAGTGCTAGGATTAGAGGTGTGTGCCACTGTACTCAGCTTCATTGCCCAGTTTTCAGTGACATGTGTTTCTAGGAAAACTGTACTTTATTCTAGGCTTTAAGGTTTTTATGAATTAGAAGTACTAGTCTTGTAATTTTTGTTTATTTGTTTGTTTGTTTTTTTCGAGACAGGGTTTTTCTGTATAGCTCTGGCTGTCCTGGAACTCACTCTAGACCAGGCTGGCCTCGAACTCAGAAACTCACCTGCCTCTGCCTCCCAAGTGCTGGGTTTAAAGGCGTGCGCCATCACCGCCCAGCCCTAGTCTTGTAATTTTATTATTCTCTTGACTTATGTTTAAGCTCAGTTCCAATGTTTATTGCTTTTTTTTTCTCTTTTACTTTCTGGTTTCTCTCCTTTCTTTTCTTACTATTTGTTTCCCCTCCCCTCCTCTTTCTAATTTATGTGCTTATTCATTGTAATATGTCTAGTGATATTTAGATAGATGATTTTGTTATAGTCAAGATATTATAGTATTATTTAAATTTTCTGTTCTTGAGTAAAAGTGGAAGCATGTGCAATAGCTTGGAAAAAGATGTTATAATTAGGCCAGATGTGGTAGCTAACACCTGTCATCTTAATACTTGGGATGCTGCAGTAGAAGGGAGACTGTGAGTTTGGGGCCAGCCTGGGCTACGTAGTGAAGCCTTGCCTTTAAAAATAAACAACCAAACAAAAACCCAGAGGGTTGAGGGATGTCTTAGTCAGGGTTTCTATTTCTGTGATGAAACATCTTGACGAAAAGCAGCCTGGGAGGAAAGGGTGTCTGTCACTCACAGCTCTGTATTACAATTTACCGTCAAAAATCACTCAAGCAGGGCAGGAGGCAGGAGCTGACGCAGAGGCCGTGGAGGGGTGCTGCTTACTGGCCTGCTCCTCGTGACTTTAAGGAAGCACGCTCAACCTGCTGTTTTACAGAACTCAGCACCACCAGCCCAGGCATTTCACCACCCGTGATGGGCTGGACATTCCCACATCAATCATCAATTAAGAAAATGTCTTGCCTGGAGAGATGGCTCATTGGTTAAGAGCACTGGCTGCTCTTCCAGAGATCCTGAATTCAATTCCCAGCAACCACATGGTGGCTCATAACCATCAGATACCCTCTTCTGGTGTGTCTGAAGAGACCAACGGTGTACTCACATACCTAAAATAAGTAAATATTAAAATAAAAAAGAAAATGTCCTATAGCCAAGTATTACGGAGGTTGAGGTTCCCTCCTTTTAGATGACTCCTTTAAGTTGACTCAAAGCTAGCCAGCACAAATGACATTTAATTGTTGAGGGCTCTGTATTTAATGCATTAAATACATTGATGGATTATAATGTATTTTTATATTTTAAAATTCCTTAATAGGATTTTAAAAATCTAAATTTTAAAACAATGTATAGATGTTGTCTTCCTGTATATGCGTGCATATATGTTCATAAATGTGCACATGCGTGCACCAATGTGTGCAGTGCCCAAATAGGTCAGAAGAGAACATTGTGTCCTAGAAACAAGAAAACACACAGTTCTGAGGTGCTGTGTGGATGCTGGGGACTGAACCCAGGTGCTCTGTGAGAGGAGCAGCTGCTCTTGATTTCCAAATGATTAAGAGAATTTAAAATGCCATACTGTTTAGCTAATATTGATACTACTTTATGTTTGATTTTTTTAAAAAAAAAAATAGAGTAAAGACAAGATTGCATCTTACAGCAAAACTTCAAAAATTGACCGAGGTGATATGGGCAAAGAAATGAGAGAGAAATCATCCATGAAACGAAAACTGCCTTTTACAATTAGCCCATCGAGGAATGAAGAGCGAGATTCAGACACAGGTAGAATAATTTATCTTCTACCATATCTAAATTATCACCATATTTATAATTGTGATTTTCTTTTTGCTTTTCTGTCTACTCCTTTTGCTATTTGGTTCATACAGAAATACTATTTCAGTTTTATCATGGTGGCAGAAGTACATCTGTTTATTATCCAAACTGTGGTTTATGAGACTAAAAATAAAAAAGAACAAAACCAATTTTCTTACTCTGGATATTTATTAGAAATCACTTAGTACATTTGGAACTTAGTTTTGGGGTTCATTTCAGGAATGAAAATTGCTTAGTAAAACAAGCATTAGAAAAAGATGTCGCTTTTTTGTTACCCTTTGGTCACAGCAAAGAAATTTTAGACATTTTTGATTCATGGGTGATATGGAAATATGTAGCGTTCCCCAACTGAGTCTAATGGCTTACTTCATCGTTCTTTTACTCTCAAAACTCCAGCGTATCAGGGGCTGCCTGGTGTGTGGCAGGGTGCTAGCCGTCAAGCCTGTTAGCTAGGTTCTATCACGAAGACCTATAAGATAGAAGGAGAGAGCTGACTCTCCAAAAGCAGTCCTTTGACTTTCACAGATGGGCCATGGGTCCGAGTCAGTGTTGTGCTCTGGAGAAGAGACAAAATGACCATAGATAGCAGCTCTTATGAAAGAAAGCATTTAAGCCGGGCAGTGGTGGTAGCTCACGCCTTTAATCCCAGCACTTGGGAGGCAGAGGCAGGCGGATTTCTGAGTTCGAGGCCAGCCTGGTCTACAGAGTGAGTTCTAGGACAGCCAGGGCTACACAGAGAGAAACCCTGTCTTGAAAAACCGAAAAAAAAAAAAAAGAACAAGCGCATTTAATTGGGGCTGGCTTACAGTTTCAGAGGTTCAGTTGAAGCATGGAAGCATATTGGTAGACATGGTGCTGAAGAAGTAGTTGAGAGTTCTGCATCTAGATTTGCAAGCAGCAGGAAGAGAGAGTTTGTAATGGGGTTTTGAAACCCTAACCCAGACCCCAGCCCCAGTAACACACTTCCTCCAACAAGGACACACCTCCTAATTCTTTCAAATAGTGCTACTTCCTTTTCAAATCTATGAGCTTTGGGGCCATTCTTGCTCAAACCAGTGAGCATGGGCACTTTTGTGAGTATATGTGTGTGTGTGTGCACGTGTGTGTGTATATGTATGCGTGTATGTGTGTATGTGTGTGCGCACGCGCGTGTGTACGTGTGTGTGCGCACGCGTGCGTGCGTGCGTGTGTGTGTGCGCACGCGTGTGTGCACGTGTGTGTGCACGCATGCGTGTGTGTGTGCACGCGTGTGTGTGTGTGCGCGCGCGTGCGTGTGTGTGTGTGTGTGTGTGTGTGTGTGTGTGTGTGTGTGTGCACGCATGTGTGTAACAGCATGCACATGTGTACAAGTGCATGTGGAGCCCAGAGGTCATTGTCAGGTATCTTCTTCCATTGTTTCCCACCTGAGTTTTCTTTTAAGCTTGAGGGCAATTGTATTAAACTGCTGTGATCTCAGCAGATGTTGGGAGGAAGGGAACGGAGGAGAGATGCGGAAGAAAGTCAGCATAGAGGTCAGACACAGCGTGGACAATCAGCCACGTAGTGGAGGGCTTCATGAACAGAGGAAGAAGCCCAGAGGACCAGAAGCACACTTACTCTGACAGGAGAAGAAAGGGAAGGCTGTACCTCTCTAAGTGTGAGCACAGCTGGGCAGCAAGGCCTGTGGAGCTTGCCTTCCTTGTGCTGAGCCTGCTTTCCTTGTGCTGCCCCTGTTGCCTGTGGGTAGTCCCGAGTCAGCTAGGATAGCTCTCTCATCTGACAGAAAGTGCCCTGCTTTTACTGCTAGTGTTTTCCCTCTGAAGAGACAACCTTAAAATCACTTAAGAATCTGACTCAGAGATCAGAGTCCCCAAACTCAGTAATTCTTGCTTCTGGTAAGGAGGTCCTCTAGACGAGCAGCTGAGCTCTCTCTCCAGTCCTGGCCAAGGAGTTTCTTACTTAATGCAATGAGAAGACCAGGCATAGTCAGTCCAGAGTTGACAAAACTCAGTTATGTAAGATGGAACTAGACTCTTTTTAATCTGTCTTTTCTGTCTCGCAGGGAGAATTATTTCATATTATAGTTAAAAGAGTTACATTAAGATAATATAAGTATAATCACCTTTGAGATTTTGATTGTATTTACTGGGACAGTTTCTCATGCAGTCCTAGCTGGCTTAGAACTCAAATGCATACCAGACTGACCTCACATTTGTGAGGACATAATGTGACCTCACAGCTTCTGCTCCCCGTGTACTGGGGTTATAAATTTGTGCCACCATGCCCCCATTTTAAATATAGTCATCTTTGAGGGTTTTGTGTTTCATAGTGCTAGAGTTTAAACTCGAGCCTTGCACATGCAAAACTGGCCTCTACCACAGAGCTATTTTTCAACTCATACCTTTGGTGTTTTTTATTTATTTTTTATTTAATTTTATTATTATTTTATGTGTATGGGTGTTTTGATCTCATTTTTGTCTGTATACCACATTCATACAGGGCCTGCAAAGGCCAGGAAGAGGGTGTGGGAACCCCAGAAACTTGAGTTATGGATTTTTTTGCAAGCCACCTGATGTCAGTTATTCGGATTAAGTTCTGTGTCTTTCTTGATGTTTACTCATAAAAATTCTAGCCAGGTATTCCTTTAATCCCAGCACTTGGAAGGCTGAGGCAGGTGGATATTTGACTTAAGAGGCCAGCCTAGTTTGTATAGTGAGTTCCAGAGTTATGTGGTGAGACCTTGTCTCAAAAATTGTTAAATAAATAAACAAATGATGCCAAATAGTATGTGGGGTCAGAGCAGATTGGATACTTCCAAAAGAAGAAGAGAATCAGTTAAACTATTAATACTTAATTTTATTAGTAAATATACTTGAAAGTCCACTTGAGCCATTATGTTAATGTTCAGATAATATAAACTGCTTTCCATAAGCTGTTCAGTTACATCATTTATTGGTTGCCATTCTTTTTTCGTTTTTGCATTTCCATCTCTAGAAGCTATTTAAAACTTTTCGCTTACTTTTATATGAGATGTCCGATAATTTTCATGGAATTCTTGTACATGTTCAGTTTAATGTATTTAGTTTGAAATATGTATATTGCTGGACAGTCTTGTAATTCAGCCAGCTTATCAGCTTGCTTTGCATTTAGTCTAAAGGTTATTTTGTCAACAATCCCCTTTTCTTGAATGAGCTTTCTCATTACTAAACGTTTCACATTTAGTAACATTTCACATTTAAAGTTTTCACATTTATTTATTTCATGTGTATAGGTTGTATTTTGTGATTAATTGTTTTCTAACTTTTTTCCAAACACCTGATGAGTCATGTTTAAACTAAAGTCATTTAACAGTATGTAAATAATGATTCTGAAAAGATACATCATATGTCAATACATCAACAAAGTGAACCCCCCGACTCACACACACAATAGTAAAAGTGAAAACACCTGCTCTGGGGTATGATCAGCTCCTCTGTTGCTGTTACTAATTGGTAAGCAGAGATCCGTGCTCCTGACTAGGTTCTAGGATGATGATATTGGATGATTTCTATCTTTAGTAGTAAATGCTGCAGTAATCCATTTCACTTGGAATGGGCACAGTGTATAGACAGTCTGTAGTGTGGGGGGACAGACATGCATACATGCTCTTCTGTCGTGGGAATCATTTTGGCCCTTGTAAAAAATATGTTTGATTCAATTTATTTTGGCAAATTCAGCTATTCGGCAAATAAAAGTTGCTCTTAGCAGGGCAAATTCCAATAAGAACATTGTCTCTTAACATTATTGACAGAGTTAAAAATAGCATTTAAAGAACTACAGTAATAAGCAATATCGTGGTGTTATAGAAACCATATGGCTGCATGTCTAAGCTTCAAGGTACTCAGGAAACTGAAATATTATATAGTGGCCAAACCTGTATTTTAAATGTCTGTTGTTTTCCCCAAATAGTACTTTTGAAGTAGAGCCAGAGACACATGATTGCCTGATTACGTAGTGGTCTATCAGAGATGTTGCTATGTTGAACTCTGCATTTCCCTCTGTGTGCTTTTTCCCTTTTCTCCTGTCTCTTTTCATTCTGTAGATTCAGACCCAGGACATACAAGTGAAAGCTGGGGGGAGAGACTTATATCTTCTTACAGGACATACTCAGGTAACTGGACCAGCAGGCGCTCCTGTACAGCCAGTGGGTTCTGTCATGTTTATGTGGGTACTATATTATAAGGAACTTATTTTTAAACCACTTTACACATATGTTTGCTAAATTAAATGAACTATTTTGAATTCACCAACATTTTCAGCTTCTGTTCTGAGTGAGATACCCTGCATATTCTATATCTGAACATAGTAGGTAGGTTGTTGTAAACTCCACTTGGGTTCTGTGTAGAACAGTGTGGGAATACCATTCATGTACAAAGCAATGCAGGCTCCTTGTGGCAGAGAGTGAGCGCCCAAGCTCCTTAGCTGGCCTTGTTAGAGATTCTTCACAAGTACACTAATTTTCATGAAAGGTGTTTGGTTACTTGTTTAGTCATGTTATTTCTTTTTTAATGTACATATTTAAAAATATTATCCACAAATTCTTTAGTATTTATTGATTTTGCTTGCTGGGTAGAATTTAGCCATAGTAGATTAAAATATCAGGTCACCTAGACAAATAAATGCCCCTACTAACTTCTGTGTTAGAACTTCTATAGTTTATAATAGCTCCAGTTGTGTGGGCCTCATAATTACCTCATTTTACAGTAAAGAATAAAACTAGTTATTTGTTTTTGAGATGAGGTCTCACTGGATAACCCTGGTAGCTTAGAACTCCCTGTAGACCCAGCTGACCTCAAACTCTCAGAGATCTGCCTGCCTCTGCCTCCTGAGTGCTGGGTGGTAAGGTACCACTGCACTTGGCAAAGCTAGTTTTGCTCATTTTAGTTGATCTTTTCTTTTTTCTTAAAAGTAGGCTCTCTATCTCTGAACTTACTTAAATTAAAATCTTGTATAGTCCCTGGGTATTTCTGCCTAGTTGTTAGCATATAATACTTAGCTGTAGAGATTGAAAATAAACCTTCTGTTTCTAATATCTGGCTTACTTACCTATCAGTCATGGGCTGTGGAGTGGTGAGCAGCTAATTCATCCTTAACACTGTCGTTGATGTGAGAAGCCAGCAGTTTCTGATGACATTGTTTGCTGTGGAACTAGTGTGCCTTTCCAAAAGGAGACTGCTAAGCACCAAGACCAACCCAAACATGACAAAGAAGTCTGTGGTCTGCCTGGCACTGTGTAGGGCACCTGAGCTTGTCGGGCCCCGCCCCCAGGACTGTAGTGCAAACACTGTGGATGCAGTTGCCTTAATGTGTTCCCTTGCCTCCATTAACTTTGCTGGGAAATATCTTGTCAAGAAAAAGTTCTCTCTTCTCTTTAATAACACTCTACACTTACTTACTGTGAAAAATGATAGTATCAAATGTTCTGTTTAATATGACAGGAAAAAGGGGAGAGTTCTAATTTTCTAGAATGTAAGATGGGACTCTGTCTCTGAAGCTCCGAATGTTAAAGAGTAAAGGAGAGAAAGATGGATTTGATGTAAAAAGCCATTTCAGCTTTTATTTTGGTTAGTATTAGGTTAAATTTCCCAGATTTTTCCTTTAAAATTTCTAAAGAGGGGCTGGAGACATGGCTCAGTAGGTAAGAACACTGACTGCTCTTCTGAAGGTCTGAGTTCAAATTCCAGCATCCACATGGTGGCTCACAACCACCCATAATGAGATCTGATGCCCTCTTCTGGTGCGTCTGAAGATAGCAACAGTATACTTAGATATAATAATAAATAAAATCTTTGGGCTGGAGTGAACAGGGCTGGAGCGAACAGAGGTCCTGAGTTCAATTCCTAGCAACCACATGATGGCTCACAACCATCTGTACAGCTACAGTGTACTCATATACATAAAATAAATAAGTCTTTAAAAAAAAATCTCTAAGAAGACTAAGTGGAACTTTAGATTTATGTTAGACAGTGAAAAACGATCATATTTATTCGGGTCCCTGTTTTAAAGTTTTGGCCCATTAGAACAAATAGTGTGTGTTTTAGTTATTAAGACATAGCGGCCCAGCCGGTATTTCACAGGATAGATCTCACAGAGTCTTATTGATTGTTTACATTTTACAACCTAGGCAGGTGTGCTGCATACTGTAGGCCGCAGCCCTTGGCAAAGGGAGGTCAGAGGAGTGCAGGTAGGAGGTGCTGGCTGTCCAGGGAGCCCCGCTAACCCTGCCACAGAATACCTGCTCTAAAACCGCACAAAACTCAAAATAATCTTTGAAATATAGTTGTCTAATACTTCACAATTTTAAATAGTCTTTTAATTAATTGTCTCAGATTTGCTGTTTATACCAGCCACTGCTCAGTCAACTTTCTTTTCCTAGTTCATGTAAAATGTAAATTTAGAAAGATGATTTTAGTAATTCAGAAAAACAGTTTATATTGAATGCAAGTGTAAAAATTTTGTGTATTTGGATCCAACTTGTCTTTTTCTGAAGTACTTACATATGTATTCATTTGCTAGTCTGTCTTTTCTATAGCCCAGGTAGATACACTTTAAAGTGTTATTTTTCTTTTTTTGTGTCAGAAGGAGGTGGCAAGTGTCTCACTGTGTAGCTCTGGATGGCCTTGAACTCAGAGAAGGCTACCTGCCTCTACCTTGTAGAGGCTGGGATTAAAGGCATGCATGCCCAGCATGAACTGTCTTTTGACAGTTTGAGGCCAGCCTACAAAGCACAGAGCCACAGGAGGGAAGCATTGGTTAGAGAGTGCTCTTGTGCCAGGTTGTATTTCTTCTCCTGGAAACATCTTCTCAACTTTCTATTAATGTTTGAAATACTAAGTATTTTGATTCTAGAAGAGAAATGCACTCACTATATTTAAAAATTGTTGCTAGGCAATGATGGTTCACGCCTTTAATCCCAGCACTTGGGAGGCAGAGGCAGGTGGATTTCTGAGTTCAAGGCCATCCTGGACTACAGAGTGAGTTCCAGGACAGCCAGGGCTATACAGAGAAACCCTGTCTCGAAGAAAAAAAAAAAAAGAAAAAAAAAAAAGATCTACAGGGACTTATTACCAGAAAGAGTCTGTATTTTAGGGGAAAAAAAGGTATTCTCCAAAGACATCTTTAGGATTGTATAATAATTACAAGAAACACTTCATTGTTAATGATAGTGCAGAGATGATGAAAATGAAAGAAGACAGTGGTAAGGTTGATATTTTTTTAAGTAAGTCTTGAAACATTGGTTTTGTTTGGAAAAAATCAGACATTAAACAAATGGACATGTTAGGAGTTCACAGAATGATTTGAATCATTTGTGAGCAACAAAGTTTAAAGTATTAAGACCTCACTTTCTAGAACATCAGAATACCAATTTCTTCTATTTAACTGGACCAATCACTAACTTCTTGTGTCTTGATTTGTATTTTAGTTGATTTCTTAAAGCTTGTTAGATTTACTTCTGTTTAATTTTTGCTAAGTTCAAATTTTATTAATAGTTTTTATAGTTCCTTTTTTGGGTATCTCTAAACCTGAATTTTAAATTCTAGAAATAGATATCTAAAGTATAACCAGACCTTTGATTCACTTATCCCTGGTATCTGAATTAATTCAGGTCAATTCCTAAAAGAAAAAGACAGAGTCTCTCCTCCCTGTCCCGTCCCGTCAGACTGAGCTCCCCAGGTGAATGGGCGTACTTACAGAGTTGCTGGGGGTTCTGAACAGAGAAATCTGCCCTTTGTGATAGGTTTAATCTTTTAATCTTTGAGAAGGGTTTCAGGAGCTTTTGTATCTTTGCAGGGCATGGTTAATGCCAAGCCACACAGAATCTTTAGTGTGTTTATAGCTAGCTTTGATTGGTATTGTTCCATGGTCAGCTGTCCAGTCGCTGCAGTGATTGATGGCGGCTTTTCTTCAGTTGAGACTTTAAATGCTCAAACTCTTACAAGATTGTACAAGCTATTGCTAGAATTAGGGAGATAATTATAAGGCTCTTGGTATGTAGGATTAGCAGCAATACTGGATATTGTGTGAAACAAAAGTTTTAGATATAATACAGTTGACTTCTTGTCCTCACATTCAGTTGGTCGTAGATAAGAATACTCAGTGAAAAAACTACAGATTTTTTCCTGTCATTATTCCCTAAACAATGCACTATAGCAACTATTTCATAAAATTAATACAACATTTTTGTGTCATAAGTAATTTGTACATAATTCAAAGCATATGGGAGGAGTCACACAGGTTGTGTACAAATCCTGAATCATGTCTCCTGAGAGCCTCGAGCTGTTGCAGGTTTTATTACCCCAGCAACAGTCCTTAGAGATAGATATCAAGGGGTAACTGTATTTAGGACTATTTGAACTGTTAAAGACGTTACACTTTAGTAAAGCACATAGTTAAAACTAAAATGTTTCTAGTAAATTTTTCTAATGATAAAATCAAGAATATATTTTTTTAGATTTTTCAGAGAAAATACTGCTTATGTACGTTTAGCAGTTTTGTCTGGCTTCTACTAGTAAACACACATCCGTGTGCATGCCATCTGTCACAAAGGTTGTCTTGAATACTTACATTTGTTTTAGATGCTTACATATTTTATTAATCATTGCAGAGAAAGAAGGTCCAGAAAAGAAGAAAACAAAAAAAGAAGCTGGAACTAAGAAATCCACCCCAGTTAGCATTCTTTTTGGTTACCCACTCTCTGAACGAAAGCAGATGGCGCTCCTAATGCAGATGACAGCGAGGGACAACAGCCCAGGTATTTGACATCTGTAGCCACTGAGTTACTGTGTCTTTTCAGCTAGCCTCGGGTAAGGGAAATCTTGCCTTTAACAATTCTTTTTTACTAGTGTGAATTTTTATCTTTTATTGAATTTAATCAGCACTAGTCATAACATAAGTTTTTAATTTTCTCACTATATGTGTGATATTTTATTATTATATCTGTCATTGGATTACAAGGTCTGTAAGAGCAAAAATCCTTTATGTTTACTGGGCTTTAAGTAAGTGGTTGGTAAATAAAACATGTGGTTTGAAATTGAAGTATTTGTAAGTGGGATCCTATGAAAAATTTTTTAAAAAGTAAAATTAAATAAGTCCTTAACTTTTAAGATACAATTTAAAAAAATTTTTTTTAGAAAATTATTTATTTTTTTATGAGCGTGTGTGCGCTCACCTGAGTATGTTTGTGTGCGTGAGAATTTGAGTGTACCACATGCATACAGGAACATGTTGAGATTGGAAGAGGGTCTCTGGAAGTTGAGTTACGAACTGTTGGGAGCTACCCGTGTGGGCTGGGGTCTAAACCCAAGTCCTATGCAGGAGCAGTCACTGAGCTCTCTAGCACTAGTCTAGAAAAATAAAATATTCTTGGATTATTCTCACTGTCTTTTTGGGTTTTTAACCTTTATCTCTGCTATTCTAGACCTTGTGCTCTTTAGTATGGGTATTTCAACATTTACTTATCTTTGTGTGCATATATGCACATGCATGAGTATGTGGACATTGCATATATGCACGTGCATGAGTATGTGGTCAGATGTCAGCTTGTGGGATTGTTTTTCTCCTGCCATGTAAGACCTGGGATTGAACTTAGATTGTTAGGTTTGGTGGCAAGCACCATTAGTCCCTGAGAGATCTCATTGTCCCCAAATTGATTGATTGTCACTAACTTGGTAAAGACTGGGCAAGTGAAAACTATGCTGAAACATTCCATGGTTCTCTGAAGGGACAACCTGTACTCATCCGCAGCCTATCCCTGAGAGCTGTCCATTACTGCTGGAGAGTCTCACACCTGGATTTCAGGGGCTTCTGGGCAGAAACATACAGATTTGCTTTGTCTTGTCCTGTGTGTGCTAAGTCAGGTAGTAGCTACATCCTCAGGCTTGATTTTCTTCTTTTGAGACAGGGTCTCACTAAATTTCCCATGCTGAACTTCATGGCCAAGGCAGGTCTTTAACTGGAAGTTCTCGTGCCTCATCAGTCTGCTGAGTGACTCATATCACACGTCCAGCACTACGCCGAGCTCTGGATGTGTCTGTTGTTGTTGCCAGAACGTTTGTTTGTTTGTTTGTTTGTTCAGTGTGAGTGTGATCAAACTGTATTAATCCACAAGTGGTTCTTTTCATCTAGGGATAACTAGTAGTCACCTTTCTGTATTAGTAGGTATAGGACCAGAGTGGAAAGCTTGTGAAATTACAAATTGTTAGTTATCATGCATATGTGCTCAGAGATTAGGGCTCACAGTTTTCCCCATTTGATAGTCCTTTAGTGCATAAGAAAGCCAGCAAGCTCATCTTGTTAAACAGTATGACTATCCT
>NW_022196896.1:130693541-130699974 GCF_008632895.1 Mastomys coucha | reverse complement strand
TTAAAGGCATGCGCCACCACTGCCCAGCAGCACATTTCTTGAGTTCCGTTGTATGCCAGGAAGTCTTGTAAGCAGTTGAGATTTGTGGAGTGTATTTTTTAGAAATAACTAAGTAGAGAATTATTGGTGAGACACTGTATTTGAAATCCAAAAACTAAACCTTTAAATTTTGTTGTGTGAGGAAGGAAGATGATGCTTTGAAGCTCTAGCTGAGCTGTCTCGCAGGGTAGACTATGGAAGGCTACAGTCCTGGATTCCCTCCCACTTCTGGGAACACTAGGTTAGTTTAAGTACTTGTACATTTTCAAAAGGAATTGCCTAAGAAACCTTTTTTTTTTTAACCTAGTAGTTTTGAAATTGGGATGAAAATGGAGAGCTTTGTTTTTTGATGTGCAAACTATGAAAAACAAAAAGCTGTGAATTGGTTGGAGAGATGGCTCAGTAGTTAAGAGCACCGACTGCCCTTCCAAAGGTCCTGAGTTCAAATCCCAGTAACCACATGGTGGCTCACAACCATCCATAATGAAATCTGACACCCTCTTCTAGAGTGTCTAAAGACAGCTACAGTGTAGTAACATATAATAAATAAATCTTTGAAGAAAAAAAAGCTGTGAATTGGTCTGGCGAAATGGCTCGGCAGGACTGGGTGGCTAACAACACCTGTAACTCCAGCTCTAGGGCTCTGACTCCTGTGGGCTCGGAGGGTGCCTGCACTCATGCATTGACACATATACCCAGTTTAAAATAATCAAAACAAGTATTAAAAAATGTGAGTCATAGCAAAGCATGATTCTGACAAGTCTGTCTAACTGCCTTTATTTCTTGGTGAAATGAGTTGAATTTGTGCATAATATCAGAAAAGAACCCAGTGCTTTTAGTCAGTGATGTGAACACTGGATTCAGTGTCTTTCCACCTGGGTTTTAATATAATATTGCAACATACCCAGAAAAATACATTTTAATTCATAAAATTATTCATTAAGAAAACAAGTATATCTGACACTCCATTATCATTTTAAGCCAACTTCATGAATTGACAGAAAAGGAAAACATTTCTTATACTGGCTTTCATTATTTTTAGTAATACTGAAGAAAGATCTCTATTTGGGTGACATTACCAGTATATCTCAATTTTTTGTTTTGTTTTTCAAGACAGAGTTTGTTTGTATGGCCCTTGTTGTCCTGGTACTAACTATATAGACCAGTCTGGCCTCGAACTCACAGAGCTCCACCTGCCTGTGGTGCTGGGTTAGTGGTGTGTGCCACCAGCACGAGGCAGTTTTTAGATTATCAAGCTAAGAAGGTCTACCCTGTGTCTAGGAAATTACTACAGTGTCAGTAAGAGCTCTTTAAATACACAAAATCTTTTACAATTTTTCTTTGTATTTTTGTTGTTGTTTTGAGATTGTACTTTAATTACTACAGTTCTCCCTTCCCCTTTCCTCTGTAACCCTTCTCGTAAAGCCTTCTTGCAATTCTTCAAATTCACGGCTGCTTCAGCAGTTGTTTTACTTGCATGCACATATATATATGCATTTCCTCAAATATACCCATTTAGTTTACATAATATTACTTGTATGTGTTTTTCAAGGCTGACTCTCTGACACTGGACAACCAATAGATGTGCGCTTCCCTGAGGAAGGCCACCTCTCCTGCTCCTGGCTTTACTCGGGTGCCTGTAGTTCTTTGTGTAGGGTTGAGGCCTGCTGGGCATGTTTGTTGTTGTATTGTATGCTCCTTGTTTAGCTCACAGTTGGTGAGTCTTTAAGGCAAAGCTTCTGATGACACCAGGAAACAGTCTCATAGCAAAGCCCTTGGACCTCTGATTCGTGGAGTTGTTCCATCCCTCCTCCTCAGGGTTTCTTGGGCCATAGGGATGGGAGGATTCTGTGGATGTAGTCACTGGGCCCAGGCTCCCCAGCTCTGCCTTTTCATTGGTTGTGGCTTTCTGAAGTGGTGTGTTGCAAAGAGAAGTTTCCTAGATGAGGGTAAAAACTACACTTGTCTGTGGGCATAAGGACAAATGTTCAGCCAGGCAGTGGTGGCGCACACCTTTAATCCCAGCACTTGGGAGGCAGAGGCAGGCGGATTTCTGAGTTCGAGGCCAGCCTGGTCTACAGAGCGAGTTCCAGGAAAGCCAGAGCTACACAGAGAAACCCTGTCTCGAAAACAAACAAACAAACAGAAAAACAAAATAAAAAAAGGACAAATGTTTATAGATTTCTATTAGGGATTATGCTAGTTTAGTAAATTAGTGTTATAGATTCTCCTCCAGTAACCAGGATTACGTTGGCATTAATTAGTTAGCTAGGTCTCTGGTACTGGGCATAGTTTCCTTCTTGTCGATCAGGTCTTAGTCCAGTGAGAGCAGTTGGTTACTGACAGAGCGTGTGTGCAGCTGCTGTGCTCCAGGGCGACCGTGCTGCCCTGGGCTGCTGTGCTCCAGGGCGACTGTGCTGTGCTGGGCTGCTGGGCTCCAGGGCGACTGTGCTGTGCTGGTGGTTGATGTGCTTCAGAGGTGCTTTGGAGCTTTTCAGAGGTGGTTTGGAGCTTTCCTGAACTTTCTTTTTTCTCACAGACTCCACGCCAAGTCATCCGTCACAAGCAGCCCCAGCCCAGAAGAAAACTCCCAGCTCTTCATCTCGGCAAAAAGATAAGATTAACAAAAGAAATGAGCGTGGCGAAACTCCTTTACACATGGCAGCTATCCGAGGAGATGTGAAACAAGTCAAAGAGTTAATTAGCTTAGGGGCAAATGTGAATGTGAAAGACTTTGCAGGTGAGACTTTGATAATACTAACATCCTGGCTATAGTTTTTAAAAGTATATTTTATTCAAAACTTTTTTTAAAGATTTATTTATTCGTTATATGTAAGTACACTGTAGCAGTCCTCAGACACTCCAGAAGAGGGCATCATCTCGTTACAGAAGGTTGTGAGCCACTATGTGGTTGCTGGGATTTGAATTCTGACCTTCGGAAGAGCAGTCAGTCCTCTTAACTGCTGAGCCATCTCACCAGCCCCCTATTCAAAACTTTTGAAAAATATATATATACATATACACATATACATATATATACACACATACACACATTGATCTCTGTTACATTTCCATGTCAACAGTTACATTTTGTATTAGATTTTGACATATGCAACTTAAATATACTATGTAATTATGTAAATTAGTTTCTATTTTAGGTAAATTTAAGCCCATATTTTAATGTGGCTAATTCATACGTAATTGTTTCAAGAATGTTTATTAATGTGAACATGATAGGTATAAGAGAGTGGTATTTAT
This sequence comes from Mastomys coucha, assembly GCF_008632895.1. Classification (NCBI taxonomy): domain Eukaryota; kingdom Metazoa; phylum Chordata; class Mammalia; order Rodentia; family Muridae; genus Mastomys; species Mastomys coucha. The sequence continues at coordinate 130,696,677 of NW_022196896.1, read as the reverse complement.
CTTTTCTTTTTTAAAAAAACTACACTTAAAGTTACTAGTGTGTTTGGGAGAGTGGGGCCACAGCTCGCATGTGGAAATGGAGGAGGGGCTTGTAGTGTTAGTTTTCTCCTTCCACATTTATGTAGGCTCCAGGCTTGAGCTCCGCTCTCCAGGCTTGCCCCATAAGCACCATTACTTGCTGAGCCTTCTTGCCAGCTGTCGTTGGTTTTAATTACTCGGGTGGCATAACTCTTAGGAATGCAAGCAGTCAAACATGTAAGAATGTAGAAATTCTCCTTGCTTGCACAGGTCTCACTTCTTTGTCTTTAGCTACTTCATTTTTAATAGCATTGTAGCCTTTTTTGTCATTTTTGTTTTGTCTTGTTTAAGACAGGGTCTCTCTATGAAGCCGTGGCTGTTCATGAATGTGCTGTCTAGACCAGGATGGCCTTGAGCTCATAGAGATCCACTTGCCTCTGCCTCCTGAGTGCTGAGACTGAAGTCATGTGCTACCAAGCCTGGCTTTTCCTAAACAGTACTGTAGTGAATGCTCTTTTATTTGCTCATAGTAATGAAATGTTTTAGTAGAATTGAAATTACTATATTAAAAGAGATGCATAATATTATTTTTAATAATGGCAGCTTACCTTTCAAAAATTATGCATCCTTCATTTTATATCTCCCAGGATCTATGGAAACCAAGCAAAGTGATTTACACCTATAAATCTCAGCAGTTCAGGAGGCCAAGGCAGGAGGATTGCAGATTTGAAGCTAGTATTGTCTGTATAGGGAGTTCAAAGTCAAACCTTCTCTCAACAACAAAAAAGGACACAAAATAGTCCTTTTCTTTCTGTCTTCTTTAGAACTAGAAATTACCACATTCTTCCAGCACTGTGGAAGCAGAGGCCGGAGGTTCTCTCTAGGAGAGGAGCTTAGGAGAGGTGTGAGGGGGAAGGAGGGAAAGACACTTATCCCTTCTAAGGGATGCTACTTAGTAGCTGCTTATTAATGTTTTCGTACGCTACAGAATGATACTCATTAGCCACCTAAATCATACTTCACAGATCACCTGAAGATTTTACATTTACAGATTTTTAAAGTATTAATCTGAAAAATGTATAAGAGCAGAATAAAGGACAATGTTGAAACATTGTAAGCCAAATTCCCCAGGAGAGGGACTGTTGAGGCAGTTGACTGCCATGGCCTGCCCGGGTGCAGTGGTGCCCATGAGCCCAGTGCTCGGGACGATCGTGAGGTGGTTGAGGCTGTCCTGGGCTGCTGAGAGAGGTGGCATCTGGAAAGAAACAAAGCAGCCATATGTTCTTGAAAAGCATAGCAATAAAAGGAAACACCACTTCAGAAAAAGGATTGAACATCCACCCTTGTCTGTGGATGTGGGGGAAGCCAGTAAGAATTATGACAGATTTAAAAACTTTTCCCTGGGTGTTAGGATTATAGTGCTGTTTGTGTCTTCTAATACCTCATTTGTTGAATACATGTTTAATTATGAAAAGAAAGTTACAGATCTGTTTTTCTTAAAACCAACATTGGGCTGGAGAGATAGTTCAGCTGTTAGGAACCTTACAGTTAAAAAAATAATAAATAGAATAAAACCAGCATTAAGCCCAGAAAAGATTATATCATCAAAATAAAAGACATGAAATATAAAGGTTTTTTTAAACTGACTCTTGATGAAGTCATCCATATTTTGTCTTCTTTCTATATTTTTATATAGTTGAGATAATTACTATGATTTGAACCATATTATTGAGTAAATTAAATATTTTATCAAATAATTTAGTTGCATTGAAATTAATACTCCCTCAAATGAACCTTCTGCAAAATTATTATTCTTTTATATTTTAAATACTTTCTTCTTTCTTTCCCTTTTTCTGTTTCATGTTTGATTTAGAATTGCTGTTACATGTGGATAATGACTGTGGAAAGCACCTCTCTTGAACTCATGTTAAATTCATATTCTCACTTTAGGCTGGACCCCTTTGCATGAAGCTTGCAATGTTGGGTATTACGATGTTGCTAAAATACTTATAGCAGCTGGAGCAGATGTCAACACACAAGGACTGGATGATGACACCCCGCTCCATGACTCTGCCAGCAGTGGGCATAGAGATGTGAGTATGCTGAAGGGCTGGCTGGCATCTGCTCACAAGTCAGCCAGGAGTGACGGATGGCTGCTTGTTGTCAGGCTCGTGCTTCCGTCATTGCTTCTTCTCATCTTCATTTTGTTTTCCATTTGATTCTATTTTCTGACTTCTAATTTATACTTAATTTGATTTAGCATTTTTTTCATAAAGTAAGCCATGTACAGCCAGGCATTACCTTTAATCCTAGCATTTACCGGGCAGAGACAGGCAGATCTCTTTGAGTTTGAAGTCATCCTGGTCTATGTAGTGAATTCCAGGCCAGCCAGGGATCCCCCCAAAAGAAATAAAATATTTTGTTTAATTGATAATAGGTTAGACATTTTGGCAAACATTTTATTACAGGACTTTGGTCTGTTAGATAAATAACTAACTCTACAGTTAGAACACACTCTTACAGGAGAGGCCACGGTGCTGTGCTGCTTCTCGTGTTTGTAACTAACTGTCTGTCAAATTGTATTCGGAGTGAAAGGATGGCTTTACTTTTGCTTGGCCAATTTGCTGTGATCTTATTTCAGTTTTTCTTAAAAAGCTTTTAAAAACATGTATAGTTATTTTGCCTCTGTGTGTGTGTGTGTGTGTGTGTGTACATACACCACGTGTGTACAGTGTCTGTGAGGGCCAAAAGAGAGCATTGGCTCCCTGGAACTGGGTTTTCAGACTGTTGTTAGCTGCCATGTGGGTGTTGGAAGCAGAATCCTGATTCTCTGTAAGAGAAGCAAGAGCTTTTAACTGCTGAGTCATCTCCCTAGCCCTTAAGTTAGACCTTTTGAAGGGGGATGTTATAAAGGAAAAGACACTGTACATGCAAGCGTACCTTGAAATTGAAAATGTTACAGAAACATCAGTGATGAAAACTCTAAAAACTCCTTCTGTATTGCTGTATGTCATATATACCAAAATATTTTTTTATAAATGAAAAGTGCCAGCCGGGTGGTGGTGGCGCACGCCTTTAATCCCAGCACTTAGGAGGCAGAGGCAGGCAGATTTCTGAG
>NW_022196896.1:130684179-130693459 GCF_008632895.1 Mastomys coucha | reverse complement strand
AAAAAAAAAAAAAAAAAAAAAAAAGTGCTGTTTTCTTCATTAATATTTTCTGTAAGATATTTTTCCGTTTTTCTCATTAAAGACATTGTAGTGTTAGTAAGGTGGCTCAGTGGGTAGATACTTGCCACATAAGTGGAATTATACCTTGTGACTAGTGCATATTTCTGTGACCCTAAGTTTCTGTTTATTTATTTTTGTTTGATTTTGCTTTTTTTCAGACAGGGTTTCTCTGTGTAAAAGCACTGGCTGTCCTAGAACTCAACACTATAGGTAATGCTGCCCTCCAGTTTACAGACATTAGTCTCTCTGCCTTCCCAGTACTGGTATTAAAGGCACTAACAGCCTGGCCCTAAGTTTCTAAATATGCTGCATAGTATTTTCAGAAGTTGACATTTGGGCACTCAGTAAAGCTTACAGTCCTCCTAGAAGGGCTCTGCTGTACTCTGTGAGACTGAGTTTAAAATATGCATGCATATATATGTAACTTACACACATGCGAGCCTGCATGCAAGAATGGACACCGTGTGTGTAAGAACCTACAGAGACAGGAGAGAGTGACCAGTTGTAGGTGTTTGTAAGCAGCCATCTAGGTGCTGGGAACTGAACCCAGGGCCTCTGCAAGAACAGTAAGAGCTGCCAACCACTGAGACATCTCTCCAGCCTTCACAGGAGTTGTCAGTACTGTTTCCTCCTTGGTCTTCTGTTTGTGCGTAAGGAGTACAGTAAAAGCTGCCAAGAGCTCTCTTAGCCCTGCAAATCTGTAATGTGTCCTCTGAACTAAAGCTATGAAAAGAGTCTCAATTCAGTAGGAGTCATGATATCTCAAGAAACATATAAAGTTTTCCTACAGAGAAGGGGACAGGGTTGAAAGAGAACGGGTCTGTGTGTTAAGGCCTGGTCAGGGTAGAGGATGCTGCCGTAGCCTCATCTGTGCCCATACTCACAGGTGTATTGTGCTTTATTTACAATCTTTGTGTTGCTTTACCCCTAGTTATGTTTTAGGTATCTAATTTTTTGGCTTATAATTTTTCCTTATCTCTTCATTTGTTGCTTGTTATATTAAGAAGTTTGAAGTGAGTGCAACTAATTAGTTAGTGTTTGTATCTGAGATTATTTGTAAAATGTTGCTTGTTTATGTTAGAAATTTTTTTAAAGATTTATTTATTTTATGTATATGAGTACACTGTAGCTGTCTTCAGACACACCAGAAGAGGGCATCAGATTCTATTACAAATGTTTGTAAGCTACTATGTGGTTGCTGGGATTGAACTCAGGACCTCTGGAAGAGCAGTCAGTGCTCTTAACCACTGAGCCATCTCTCCAGCCTTATGTTAGAAATTTTGTGGCACGTTTTTACAAGCTTTCTTTACCTACTTGATTGCTTCCTGATGATCATACTTTCAACAGGATCAAGAGTCGCATTTCGTTTCTTTATTTTCTGACAGGGCCTCTCTATGTAGCCCTGGCTGTCCTGGAAAATTCTGTGGACCAGGCTGTGTAACCTTTGCTCCAGCTCCACAGTGCTTCTCCCACTCCCATTTAAAACTTAGTCGAGCATGTCTTTATAATAGAGGAGGTCATCAGATGGGGTAAGGCTTAATGCAGATGGAACTAGTGGAGAAGAATAATGACTTCTAGTCCATACTGTAAGTCATGGATATAGAGTAGAAGAAAGAACATTCAAATGGATATTGTGTTATCAAGAGACTGGCTTGCGAGACCTGAGAGATGGATGGCTCAAGTAGTTAAGACCACGTACTGCTCTTCTGGATGACTGCTTTAGTTCCCTGCAACCATAGGACAACTCAAAAGCATCTGTCACTCCAGCAAGTACCTGGGCATCTGATGCCCTCTTCAGAACTCCATGCCATATCAGGCAAGCAAGTGGTACACAGCCAAGTGAAAACAAAACACTCATACACATGAAAAGAGAGAACGAGAATGGTCTGAAATAAATGACAGGGTGAGATCCTCTTACTGTTTGATGTTGCAGATAGTGAAATTGTTGCTTCGTCATGGCGGGAATCCATTCCAAGCTAATAAACATGGAGAACGGCCAGTGGATGTGGCAGAGACGGAGGAGTTGGAGTTGCTGCTAAAAAGAGAGGTGCCTTTGTCTGGCGATGATGAAAGTTATACAGGTTTGTGTCTTTCTTACTGTTTTGAGATAGGATGCTGCCAATTAACCCAGGCTAGCCTAAAACTTGCAAACTTCCTGCCCCATCCTACTAAGTGCTGAGATTACAGGTGTGTGCCACCAAGCCCAGCTACAGTTTCAGATTAAATATATATTCAGTTTGACACGGTATTGTATAGAACATTGTGCACTGGTGTGTTATACATAAAATGAGTACCTTACACTAATGCTAGCCATTTGTTAGTTTATTAGTTAGCTATGAGTGCTGTGAGTGTAGTCACAGGGCAGTCGGTCATCTTGTTTCCATCTCAACTCTACTAAGTTGCTAAACCACTTGTTTACTGCGCTCGCACTCACTGAACCTCTCGCCATGTGTGCTCTTTCACATTGCTGCTGTCAGCTTTTCTTCTGTGTGGGACTGTTTAGCTACTAACAGTGCATCTATGTCCTTTCTTGGCATTAATAGATCATGCTTTTGTAAATTGGGTGATTGAGCTCTAATAAGCCATTTCTTTACAAATATAAGTTTTATTAATACTACTTTTACATTTTTCATTTTGTTTGTTTGAAACAGGGTCTCATGTTTTATTTCTGGCTGGCCTTGAACTCACAGATCTGCCTACCTCTGTCTCCTGAGTGCTAGGATTAAAGTCATGTACTACCATGCCTCGCTACAAACATAATTTTTAAAAAAGAGCTATCTAAAACAGTGTTTTTGAGCTGGGGACAGAACCTAGTGCCCTGTACTTGTTAAGTAAGTACTTTCCTACTGAACTAGGCTCTGGCTCCCCAAAAGAATATGTTAGAAACATTGGCATACTTAGAATTTTTTTAAAAAATAAGGTTCCTGAGTTCAAATTGGAAGAGTTTGTTGCGTTTCATGCAAAAGTGAATGAAAAAACAAACAAACATGACAAATGGCCATATCTTCACAAAGCTTCAATTCCTGCAATTAATAGACTTGTGGCTTTTATATATTAAATTACATACAAGGGAATAAATACCAAAGTGCAGTCAGGCGATGATGCGCCTTTAATCCTAGCACAAGAAGAAGCAGAGGCAGGCAGATCTCTGTGAGTTCGAGGCCAGCCTGGTCTACAAAGTAAGTTTCAGGACAGCCAGGGCTACACAGAGAAAACCTGTCTCGAAAATCAAACAAATGAACAAAAAAACGAAGCAGACAAAAACAACCAAAAAAAAAAAAAGCCATGTATAGGAAGTAATAGTTTGAAAATATATTTTTTGTTGTTTTTTTTTTTTAATTTTTTTTGGTTTTTTTTAAGAAGAAAATTTTTTATCTATTACTCTTCATGTGGAAGGCCAACTAAGAGAATGTACTTTTGAGTATGGAATTGATCCCCTTGGACAAAGTATTATAAATGTACTCACTGGTCAAGAAGTGCTGCCAGATTGCGGATGGCATGATGAAGGAGCTGTGGAAGAAAGACTAGCAGTGACCATGTACTGCAGAGCCACTGTTAAGTGACTTGTAAATGCCATCATTTGGTTTATAACAAAGAAAAGTGCTGTTTAAGCATCAGACAAAACTAAGGCATTGTCACAAGGAGACAACATCAATGAATAAACTCGAAAGCACATTATCAGGGAAGAGCATGGGCTGCTCTTACAGAGGCCCCAGGTTCTGTGCCCAACACCACATGCTGTTCCCAACCAATTATGACTCTATTTGAGGATAACCAGCATCCTCTTGTGGCTTCCATAGGCACTAGGCACAAACATGGCGCACTTAAATACATTCAGTGGAACAGTTGTTGGGTTCAGGAATTGTCTCACAAACCATACAAACACTAATCTCAGACAGAGATAGTTTATTGAGCATACACCCCAGGACTGGTCAACCAGGGTCATGTCCCTGATTTGGGAACTGAACCATGACCCTGAGTTAAGATCCTACAGGATTTTTAAGCCTTAAATCCACAAACATCTGTACTAAGTTATTTCACCAATTAGGATTTAGGGATAAGGGATTTCCTTAGGAGCATGTCTTTGCTGTCCATTTATCCTGCTTCCTTTAGTTGGGGTGTTCAACGGTGGTGGGAGACTTGCCTTGTCTAACATTCATGTCCTAACTTGTCTACCAGGATGGGACTTGTCTAACATTCATGTCCTAACTTGTCTACCAGGATGGGCCTTGTCTAACATTCATGGCTTAACTTGCCAACTAGAATGTTAGTTACCCATGTACATGTCTCTTTCTGCCGAAGTAGGGTGCCAGCTCCCAGAAAAGTCTTGGGAATTTAAATTTTACTAGACCACTACTCAAAATGGAAATCTTATTCCAAATGGTTTCTTATATTGGTACAGGTGTTGCTCATATGTTAGGGTCTATCCCAGGGGCAGCTTATACCATAAAAGCTAATACATAGGTACAGGAAGTACTGTTGGGTGGTTGTTTGGGGTTCAGGCTTATTATTGGTAACTATACAGGACAGCTCTGTTGACTTTTATCATGATTGGTTTCCAGGGGCACGCACAATATAACATAGCATAACAATAGAATGTGCAATCAGTCTTGACATTAGAAAGCTTCCTGGTAAGTGCTAACAGTAAAGTTTCCTTATAATGGCAGACTAGCCAAGTAACTGTTACCCAGGCCTTAACATTTACCTGGGCTTTAACACTCACATACATAGAATAAAAGCAAGTGAATGTATTTTTAAGAGGAGTATGATATATGATACCTACTGTAGTTTCAAAATACATTTTAAAAAGCACACAGTGGCAGGATGGTGTTGGGTACTTAGGAGGCAGAGGCAGGCAGATCTCTGTGAGTTCAAGGCCAGCCTGGTCTACAGAACAAGTTCTAGGGCAGCCAGGGGATGCACATAAAAATCCTGTCTCAAAAAAACAAAACAAAAACAAAAACCCATAACACATACTCTCCTCAGTCCCTCTGAGGTCTACCCTCCCCCCACACCTCCCCCCTCCTCTCCTCAGTCCCTCTGAGGTCTACCCTCACCCCGCACCTCCCATCTCCTCAGTCCCTCTGAGGTCTACCCTCACCCGGCACCTCCCCCCCTCCTCTCCTCAGTCCCTCTGAGGTCTACCCTCACCCGGCACCTCCCCTCTCACCCTGGCACCTCCCTTCCCAGCTTTGTAGCCTAATTTTTGGGTTTTTTTGTTTGTTTGTTTGTTTGTTTGTTTGTTTTTAATAACTCACTGAGTCTGTTTGTGCTATGTATGTACTAATACACGTTTCCTAGAACTTGGCTGACTATAGGGCCACACCCACAATGGACACTAATTCTTGTGATGAATTTTTCTAGTAAACAAACTTCCTTCTACGTACTATATGTAACAAAATAGAAGTGGGCTTGCATTTACTCCTTTAAGAATTTTAAAATAAAGATTAAAAAGATGGCTCAGAGGTTGAGAGCACTGACTGCTCTTCCAGAGGTCCTGAGTTCAATTCCCAGCAACCACATAGTGGCTTACAACCATCTATAATGAGGTCTTGTGCTCTCTTCTGGCATGTAGGCATATATGCAAGCAGAACACTGTGTATGTAATAAATCTTTAAAATAATAATAATAATAATAAAGAATTTTAAAATAAGGAAAATGTATTCTGACATTGGATAAATGAACCACAAAAGAATATATATTAAAAAGACATAACTAAGGTATTTATTAGTTTAAAACATATACAAGCTACATCTACTCAGTTACATATATACTACTGTAAGAAGCAGTGTTTTGGGTGGAGGGCTCGGGAGATGATCTCCCCATGTGTGAAGTGCCTGTCACTCAGACTTGAAGACTGCTTCTGGGTCCTCTAGCTCCTGCACTCAAGGGGAGTGAGGGCTGGTGTGAAGACCTGCTTCTGGGTCCTCTAGCTCCTGCATTCAAGGGGAGTGTTACGGCTGGTGTAATCCCAGCATTTGGGAAGAGAGGAAAAGAGATTGCTGAGATATGCTGCCCAGCTAGACTAGCCAGGTTGTTAGGCTCTGAGTATATAGGGTGAAGAGTAATGATGGAAGATGTTCAGCATCCGCTCCTGGCATGCACATGTGTGTACATTATACTATAAGTGCATCCCATACATGCAAATGTGTACACAGATGTGCATACCATATTTATGCCTGAAGCTTCACAGCTACCCTGTACATGAGCAACCCCTAACTCTCAGTGAGCTTGCTCACCTTCAACCCCTTGGGAGTCCTGAGTCCCCACTGAAATTCATACCAAAGCTTTGCATTCACAGCCGAGAACAACAGCTCTCTGGCAATTGTTACAAATGATCCTTGAGCTCTCAGGAGACCAACTTGCTGAGGAAGGCTAATGGTCACACAACAGGTGTTCGCCCTCCACTTGTCTGATGTTTTTTTAAAAATTACTCAGGAAGTAGGTAAAGGTACCCGCTGCCAAGACTTCAACCTGAGTTTTAATTTCTGGAACCCACATGGTGGAGAGAGAGCCGACTCTCACAAGTTGTTCTCTACCCTTTGTACATGCACTGCGGCAGTTGGAAAGGTGAGCTAGCCATTAAAGGCTCATAGTCAAAACGGGGAGAAGAGCAACCCTCCTTTGTTCTCTGTGGTGCTAGGAATTGAGCCCAGGACAAACAGTCTAACTGAGCCACACCTCATGGTCATGGGGATCTTGTCACTGAGTGCGTCATCACTAGAGTCTCCTGTCAGTCACCTACCTGCTCTCTACCTCTCGTGGGCAGCATTTGGCACACAGTGTTGCAGACTTTGGTAGAGATCATTGCCACCCTTCACTACTTGTCTTCATTGGACGATATTTTCTTGTATTGCAGTATGTTTCTAAAATTTCTCAATTTTGTTTTCTTTTTGGACAGAATTTCATGTAGCAGGAAAACAAAATGGGCAGACCTCAAGATTCACTATGTAGTCAGAACTGGTCTCGAACTTGTATTTCCACTTTTTTCTACCCGCCCCATGTACTATGCCCATAGGCATGTGCTACCTATCTGTTAGTGTTGGGGATCAAGCCCCAAGGCCTGATAATATCAAGGAAGCATCCTACCAACTGAGAATACATTCTCCTCCCAAAAGTCTCAATACTTACTATGGAAAATACTCAAAGAATTGTATAGCAAATGCCCTATATACATCAACTGTATTTTCCATTATTAACTTTTACTGTATTTCCTTTATCTTGTCATATTATCTATTATCCATCTCTTCTGACCTTTGGCCAGGAACTCAATATATAGACCAGACTGACTTCAAACTCAGATACCCATCTTCTGCCTGTGCTTCACAAGTGCTGGGCATGCACTGCTGTGCCTAGCATACATCATCTATTTTCACAATTCCTAGTAAGTTACAAACATCCATAAATACCTGAGCATACATTTCATCAACTGAAGTTTAATATCTGCTTATGATTTCTCTTGGTAATTATGTTTGGAAATGCATAGTTGTTGAGTATGTTGTTCTCTGAGTTTGAGAAATGCCTAATCTGTGTAATCATGGAGAGAAGGGGAAGATCTGCTGAGTCATGGAGAGAAGGGGAAGATCTGCTGAGTCATGGAGAGAAGGAAGATCACTGAGTCATGGAGAGAAGGGGAAGATCTGCTGAGTCATGGAGAGAAGGGGAAGATCACTGAGTCATGGAGAGAAGGAAGATCACTGAGTCATGGAGAGAAGGAAGATCACTGAGTCATGGAGAGAAGGGGAAAATCTGCTGAGTCATGGAGAGAAGGGGAAGATCACTGAGTCATGGAGAGAAGGAAGATCACTGAGTCATGGAGAGAAGGGGAAGATCACTGAGTCATGGAGAGAAGGAAGATCACTGAGTCATGGAGAGAAGTAAGATCACTGAGTCGTGGAGAGAAGGGGAAGATCACTGGGTCATGGAGAGAAGGAAGATCACTGAGTCATACAACAGAGCAATCACAGGAGACCTTGACTGGGTCATGGTGTCCACCCAGTGAACAGCATCAAAGTGAGGAGGCGTGGACAGCATGTGCCTCCAGATGCAATCCCTGGAGAACAGTTAGTTTCCATCTGCACTTGTATTATCATGACGAGTGTTGTGTGTTTTTAAAAATTAAGCCAATTTAGTGCTGTAAATTATTAAGAATTGACAGTGTGTAGAGCTGGAGAGATGGTTCAGCAGTTAAGAGCACTGATTGCTCTTGCAGAAGACTGGAGTTTAGTTTCCAGCACCCACATAGCATCTCACAACTGTCTGTAATCCCAGTCCCAGTGGATTTAATGCCCTCTCCTGGCTCCTCAGGGCACTACACTCTGATTCAGCTGTACTTAAAAATGAGTACTTTTTAAAACATTTACTTGTATGTATATCAGTGTTTTACCTGCATATATGTCTGTGTGAGGATGTCAGATCTTGGAGTTACAAAAAGTTGTGAGCTGCCATGTTGATGCTGGGATTTGAACCTGGATCCTTTAGGAAGAGCAGTCAGTACCCCTAACTGCTAAGCCATTTCTCCAGCCGTGTGTGTGTGTGTGTGTATGTGTGTGTGTGTGTGTGTATGTGTGTATGTATGTATGTATGTATGTATGTATGTATATTTTCTTAAAGGAATTGACAGTGTTTAGAGAGGCCAGAAAAATAGCAGAGCTGTTTCAGCATTTTAAAGAGGTAACTAAAGGGCGCTCGCTGTTGTAGGCTAGAGCCTCTACTGAAGAGGAAATGAATGTGAAGACCATCACAGGTCAATTTAACAAGTGGAGACAGGGATGTTGGTGGCCACGTGTCATGAAGGAGAATGTTTATCTTGTTTCAAAGGTTTTATTTTTAATGGTATGTATATGTGTGGGGGCAGGGTACATTTGTGAGTCAATGCCTGTAGATGCCAGAAGAGGGATCTGATCTTTAGGAGCTGGAGTTAAAGGCAGTTGTGAGGTGCCCAACATGGCTGCTGGGAACCCAACATAAGTTCTCTGCAGGAATAATGCATGCATTTAACGGCTAAACTGTTTCTCCAGCCTGAGCTTTAAAATATTAAAATGTGAATTTCTTAAGAAATATTCACTAAGGTATATATTAATATAGGGTTCTAGTGTCTGGAATTACTCTAAGCCTCTAAGCTATACTTCAAGTATAAAAGTAAATGGGTGTGGGCTGGAGAGATGGCTCAGTGGTTAAGAGCACTGACTGCTCTTCCGAAGGTCCTGAGTTCAATTCC
>NW_022196896.1:130622381-130683960 GCF_008632895.1 Mastomys coucha | reverse complement strand
TTTAAAAAAAAAAAAAAACCTTCCTTAAAAAAAAAGTAAAACTTTTTGAGTTTGTAATTATTTTCAGAGGATGTTTAAAATATATACCAATACAGAGTGAAAGGTAGTTCAGTGGTTAAGAGCACGTACTCCTCTTGCAGAGGATCCAAGTTCAGTTCCAGCACACGTCAGGTAGCTAAAATGCCTGCAACTCCAGCTCCACAGGCACCTTCACTCACACACAGGCACACTACTAACAGGTCCTTGCTCTATTAAAGGCCCTAAAAGCAATGAGCAAGACAGTAGCCATCATTTCTAATTCCCATGTGATCTTAAAGGGTTCTCTACTGCAAACACTATTAGGGCTTCCTAAGAGGCTGGTCGTCTCCTGTCAGAAGCATGCATATAAGATGGGTTTAAAAAGCCGGGCATGGTGGCGCATGCCTTTAATCCCAGCACTTGGGAGGCAGAGGCAGGTGGATTTCTGAGTTCGAGGCCAGCCTGGTCTACAGAGTAAGTTCCAGGACAGCCAGGGCTACACAGAGAAACCCTGTCTCGAAAAAAAAAAAAAAAAAAAAAAGATGGGTTTAGAAAATCCTTTTCCTTTAGATTTAAGGAAGTTATCAAAGACTAATGCAAGGTCTTTTTAAAAGACTATAAGAGATAACTTGAAGCAGTTTTCCAATGGCTACAATGGCATAATGTCCTATTTAGTAAGATTATTAACTGCAAACTTAGAGAACTCATGATATATATTTGAATGCATGGGTTTATAGTGATAATTTTAGATATTTTGTATAATAATTAGAGAATGCTAGAGAACCAGATTTTTTTTTTAACTAAGCAAATAAGGAAAAAAATCATTATCTTGCCTAATCTGTAGGAATCCTAAAACTGGGAAACTTCTTTGTGTTAGAAAATTATTCAGGTAAAATATGTAGGGGGAAATGAGGGTGTTTGTGACCCTGAGTTAATAATATCTAAGCATTAAACATGAGCCATTACATAGAGAGAGTAGGGACTGGAGAGATGGATAAGCAGTTAAGAGCACTGACTATTCTTCCAGAAGACCCAGGTTTAATTCCAGCACCCATGTGGCAGCTCACAACCATCTGTAACTCCTCTTCCAGGGGATCTGATACCCTCAGAAAGACATTCATGCAGTCAAAACACCAAGGTACATAAGATAAAAATAAATAAATTTAAAAAAACAGAAAGCACAAAAGCATCTTGTGTCTCTGAAGAAAGAACACAATCTCTCTTTGTCTCCGGAGACTTCTGTCTACAGGGCAGGACCCAGCTGCCCTCCATGAAGAACCTTTTGAGCTGCAACGAGAGTGTCCAGTCAGCAAGGCCAAGGTTGTACCAACCTACGCAGATCTTGTTCTTGAGCAGCTTCACAGTATGGAACAGAAGGGAGATCCTGTACCACCCTCCAAAAAAAAAAAATTTGTCTTAAAAGGCGTATCAAGCTTTTTTTTTTTAAAGATTTATTTATTTATTATATGTAAGTATGTGTAAATAGCTACCTTCAGACACACCAGAAGAGGGTGTCAGATCTCTTTACGGATGGCTGTGAGCCACCATGTGGTTGCTGGGATTTGAACTCAGGACCTTCGGAAGAGCAGTCAGTGCTCTTAACCACTGAGCCATCTCTCCAGCCTGGCATGTCAAGCTTTATAGAAAATCAGCAACACTAAAAACTTAAGCATGGTTTTCATGGTGGTTACTGTCAAGGAGAATTTTACATAAAACTCAAAGTAAATGGCGCATGAAAGATTCAGGAGTTTGATAAAATAATATTTTAGACATTTATGTATGCAGTGTGTGCAGTGGGAACAGGGCATGTGTGCTGTGGCATCACTGTGGAGGTCAGAAGTAATGTGAGTGGAGCTAAACTATAGGTAAAATGATAAAAGGTGCAACCTTTATCTCTTCACCCTCTAGTGAAAAATGTAAATTTAATATTGTAAGTACATAGATACTGCTCAGTAAATGTAAGACTGGCCCTGGGAGATTGTGTCTAATGCAGGTGAGTTAGGCCGTGGGAACGGCTGGGACTGAGATCTGCTAGGTGAGTTAGGCAGTGGGAACAGCTGGGACTGAGATCTGCTAGGTGGTAGATTAGACTGTGGGAACGGCTGGGACTGAGATCTGCTAGGTGGTAGATTAGACCATGGGAACGGCTGGGACTGAGATCTGCTAGGTGGTAGATTAGACCATGGGAACGGCTGGGACTGAGATCTGCTAGGTGGTAGGCTGGCTTCTTAGTGCTTCAGCTGCTCAGCAGGCAGAGATGAGCTCACCTTCTCCCTGCACCAAGAGCTGCTGCGTGGACTACTCTGTATCATGTTGCTGTGTGCTAATAAAAAAGTAACAACCCCCAGGGTTGCCAGGAGATATGAGAGAACAGTCAGGGTAAGTGAACACAGTTTTAACCCCACTAAATAAAAGAGCTGGAGGAATTCTAAGTTCATCAACAAAAATAGCACTTAGCCTCTGTTACTACATGGAAAGTCTTAGAGATGGCCTGTGGTCCTCTCCTACAAGAAGGCAGAAGGATTACTAGTTCCAAGTCCAGTCTGGACCACGGGGAGAGTGGGTCTAGAAATGAGAGGTTTGGAGTAAGACTAAGTTCAGTCTCCAGTAAAACACACAGAGATATCTCAGAAAGGGAAATACTTATAGATGCTAATGAAACATGGTACTTCTGTAAGTAAATGAATTTTAAAAGTGCTTTGTTATTTTAGAAAATAACGTAAAACAAGTCTTGTTTGCTATCACATAACAAAAATAGAAAAGGAAGGAGTTATGAGTAAAACAGATCACATTAGTAATAGATGCAGTGAAGTTAAACAACCAGAGAACTAAATTACAGAGATTTAAAATATCTGGACAAGATATGACTTACTGTGAGGTCAAAACAAACAAAATCAGAGAGATAGCTATAGTAGTACATCCCTTTAATTCTAGTGCTTGAGGCTGAGGCAGGAGGCAGACCTCCATGAATTCAAGGCCAGCTAGGACTACATTAGTGAGACCCTGGCTCAAAAAAGAAAACAGGATTAAAAAAAGAAAGACTTGGAAAACTTAGTGGTACATATAAACAAGTGTACAAGAGTGGCTTCCTAACAGAAAGGTGGGGTGAAAGGTCAGGGATGCGAGCTGTCACAGTGTTTCTGAGATGTCAGTCAGCAGCTTACAGAGTGAGAGCCTTCAAAGAGTATGTGCTGACTCAGGCGGGTTAGCCAGAACTGGTTACTAGAACTGATGTGGAAACAGAGTGGCTCTAGATTATACTTTGTGTCATTTCACATTTTGCTACACAAAAACTTTTTTAATTTTTAAATTTTTTTCATGACTTATAAGAGACAGGATGAATAAGAGTGAAAGTACATGTGCATGTCCATGAAATGCATGTGGAGGTTGGAGAACAGCTTGCTAGAGTTGGTTCTCTTCTTCAGCCATGTGGGTCCCAGGGATGAAATTCAAGCCATTAGGCTTGTGGCCGGTGCCCTCCCTTAGTAATAGTGGCCAAGCCCGTCTTCACTAGCCCATCTTCACAAAAATATTCTTAAAATACTTAGCCTTCTTTAATAGTCGGGCACACTCCTGGGAATACAGTGTTTATTACAACATTCTCTTTGGTTACAAAGAATTTAAAAGTATGCATCACTAGGAGCTTGATGAGAAACTCGGCATGTCAATGGTGTATTTTGCCACTGCTTAGAAAGACTATGTGTATCAGGCTGGAGAAGTTAAAATGGGTAGCCATAGCTTGTAGCTCATTCTTTTTGTTTTTGTTTGTTTGTTTTTTGTTTTTCTTCGAGACAGGGATTCTCTGTGTAGCCCTGGCTATCCTGGAACTCACTCTGTAGACCAGGCTGGCCTCAACCTCAGAAATCTGCCTGCCTCTGCCTCCCAAGTGCTGGGATTAAAGGTGTGCGCCACCACTGCCCAGCTTGCAGCTCATTCTTATTAAGTGGCCAGCATTATTTGATATTATGGTTTGATTTGGTTTGGGTTTGCGGTGCTAAGTATCTAAGTCAGACCCTCACAGAAGCTAAGAAAGTGCTTCACCCTTGAACTCCATTTACATTCCTTGTCATGAGCAGTGGTGGTTTTTTAACCTATGTGCTCACATATGGACTTAAATTGTTTCCATGTAAAACATTATAAGTAATCATAACCTGGACAGGAAGTGCGGTAGACTGCTGAGGCAGCCGGGCTGAGGTGTGGATGCAGAGGTGGCCCAAGGGGGCCTGGATTATTTTCTTTAAAAATTATGGATGGGAGGGGTTTGCTTGCATGTATATTTATGCCCCATATATATGGACACTACGTGTGTGCTTGGTGCCCAGTGAAGTCAGAGGTGGCATTGGATCCCGTTAGGATGGACTTACAGGTGGTTGTGAGCCTCATGATTCCTGGGAATTGAACCCAGGTGCTCTGGAAGAGCAGCCAGTACTCTAACCGTGGGGCCATCTCTACAGCCCCTTGTTTATTTTTAAGTCTGTCATTTTCACACTGGAATGTTTTCTTTGGTAATACCACAGATGCTCTCTTTACTGCTAGATCCACAGATGTCCTCTTTACTGCTAGATCCCTGAGAAGTCTTCTCTTCTGCTCCTTTCAAACTAGAATTTGAAAACAAGACTGTTTGTTTCTTTGATTAGTTTTCTAATGTCTTGATTTCTGAGATGTAATCCTCTTTGACTTTCTACCAGCTCCTAGACTGCTTTATTCCAAGTTTGGTTCTAGCATCTTATCACCTTTTCCTTCCTCTGTGCCATGTTGATTTTCTCAGATTTTCACTCACTAGATCCTCCTCTCTGTTACAGGGAGCCCCCCTGACAAGCTCCGCACACTTCCTCACGTTAACTACCGCTCAGGTTAAGAACTTCCAAACGTTCCTTTCAGTCTCAGACTTCTCTCTTAAGCATTAAGAACTAAGTTTAGCTGCCTCTGGATGTTGCCAGAGATTAAAGTGCAAAGGTGAGCCTGGCTCCCTGTTTATGCCTCTGTGTTCGGTCCTTTCTAAAGGACAGCGGCACTCGTCTGTCCAGGTGAGCCATGTACCTGGGCTCACCCTAAATATGGAGCCTTCCTTTCCCTTCCACCTAAGCCACTCTGCCACTGCTTTTGAACATCCTCTGTGTATTGTTTAAGGAGAGATGATTGACGAAACAGGTGGTAATAACTCTACTGTTTGAAGTCAGTTTTGACATTTAACTTATTCGCAAATTTATCTTATATAAAACCTGGAAGTCCTTTACACACCCTTCCTGGTAATATAGAATCTGGATTTGAGTTGAAATTCATTGTCTTTGATAAGAAAATAAGATTAAAAAGTAAAACATTTTATATGCTATGTTCTATTATCACTACAAACTCTTTGATTTTGATTCTTCAAGAAGCTGTACCTTTGAAAAGCAGCATTTGTTACAGACTTCCATAGGACAAAGTGCTGCAACTGGTTTTTCAGAAAAAAGCTGTTTTATTTGAACTTACATGTTTTAATTACAGTAGGACAAATCTTCTAGAGCCTTTTTAATTTTCCACTGATATTATTTCCTGTGTTCATCAGCTATGTATTGATTTTTCAGAATATTTATTTTCCACATGGTGAATGTGCCTGAATTATTGCTTGATCAAAGTGCGTCAAGGAATGATGCAAAAATTATCAGTAAGTATCACACAGCAATTCTGGAATTGCTGAAGACTGATGGAAATACCCAAATTTTATTCTTTAATTTACATGAAGTCCTTAAACTCAGCATTATCAATCTTCAATCAAAATTCTGAATGCATTGTTAATGGAGAATTAATTTAACTGCCCATAATTATTTGTATGTGAAATTTCACAGCATGATTTTCCTTCAGAAATACCATCCATGTGACAGATACACTTTAAGTGTTGGAAGATGAGAGGATAACTAAGCCTGTGAATGTCACACCTTAATAAGCGCAGAGAAATAAATCAGTGTCAGATATGTAGCATATGCAGTTTATGCCATAAGATACTGTGCTGATGCCAGTTCTGCTCAAAGCTGTCCTGTAAACTGTTTGCTGTTAATTCCA
Organism: Mastomys coucha; assembly: GCF_008632895.1. Lineage (NCBI taxonomy): Eukaryota > Metazoa > Chordata > Mammalia > Rodentia > Muridae > Mastomys > Mastomys coucha. The sequence goes on along the minus strand of NW_022196896.1, from coordinate 130,677,900 downwards.
ATCCCCCGCCCCAGGATAAGGAATCTGTGCAGAAGGTCAGTTAGAGCACCGTGGTTTTCACCATGAGGGAAAATGGTCCAAGAAAATGTTTACTGAGAGAAACAGTGTATATTGAGTGATGTCATTAATTGAGTCCACTTTTGGCGCAAGGTCCTACTTTATAATGGCCGGTGTCATCAGCAGACTGACCTCACTTAGTGAATGAGCTCCTGCACTTGGAGTAGCAGTTCTGTACCATGTTAGTCAGACATTTATGGTAACACTGCAGAAATACAGGTCAATACAGGTTATTTGGGTAGAAGTGTGTGGTACTTAAATTTAAATTTGCATAATTTTTCAGTTGTGTCTCCCCATCCTCACTATCTGCCTTCTCTAGTTCATCTTGTTTTGCTTTTGTTTTTTCTAGAGAGTCTCTTGGCTGGTCTTGAATTTGCTAGGTAGACCAAGCTGGCCCCAAACTCAAAGAAATCCACCTGCCTCTGCCTCCCAATCCCAGGATTAAAGTTGTGCGCCACCATACCTTGTCTGTTTCCTGGCCTTACTCACTGTCATCTTAAGTGCAGAAATCCTCTCTACCAGTTCAGAATTCTGCCTGGTAATAAATAGTACTTGCTGTAAATCACGCTCTTTTGTTATGCTGAGAACGCAGTCATACTCTTGCTCCTGAGTTATAGTTCTGGTAATGGTGACATGTGCCACACTGTACACTCACTAGTTGCCAGACTAGACGCTTTATTAACAATAAATATTGCAAGTAATGTTTGCATCATTCCAGCCTTTTCATTTAAGGATTGCTTAGTGGACAAATTTTAAGATGCCATTCATTGTTAAAAGAACTGTTCGCCTTCTCTGTCTTGTTGGGTGGTAATCTGGCCTTTTAAAAGGAGCTGCTGTGAACAGCCACTGTCCATCTCAGCCTAACCCAACAGATGCTCTGACCTCAGAAACTGCTCTTAGGGTCCACTGCAGGATGGCGAGCCCTTTGAAAGGAGAGTGATGCCTTGTCTCCACTGGCCGTGTGTGGGTCATGAAGTATGCAAAATGTCTAGGATTGTGATTCATTTCTCAGGGTTAAAGTAGTACATTCTATTATTGTAGCAAAATATTGTCATACTTTATAAGACTTTTCCTTTGTTTTATATTTTAGTGACCATGTAAAAACAAAGTACTGGTGCATACTTGTGGATTTGTAATAATTAAGAGATGCAAATAAGCTAATATTAAGTCAGAATATATCAGAATTTTTTGTGAAATTTTTTTGTGAAATGTGTATGATATTAATATTTTAACATAAATAGAAGCATGATTTTAAATATTTTCAAAGCGAAGTTAGGAATATAACGGCCATAGAAAGAAGTTCTTTGTGATGTTTTTAGAGTGGATACTATATCAGCATATTTGATCATTAGCATTTAGACTTCATGCATACCACATTTTGTACAATAAAGGCATTAGGGGGTTGGAGAAATGGCTCAGCAGTTTAGAGGGCTGACTGACTCCCAGAGGACCTGGGGTTTTATTCCCAGGAGGCTCAAAGCCTTCTGTAGCTCTATGCTACAGAACGGGGACCAGGTGCTGCTTTCCGGCTTCTGTAGCACCAGGCATGTACATGTTACACGAGCATGGGTGCAGGCAAAACGCACAGATGTGATGGGTACACAGTGTGGCCCGCGTCCACTCCGCCACAGGGCTCAGGCCACTAGTGGACACAGGACGTGGGAGTTTTGTCAGCGCTTACCCCAACGCAGGCGCCAGGCTGGCAGGTGTTGGGCTATGGGAAGCTGCTGGACACCGCTCTGGGGATGGGGGAGCACAGTCCGAGGTCCCCCGGGGGACTGCTGGAGGTAGCTCAGGGGTCCCCAGACCTGTGTGGATGCCAGGGCCATCTGATCCTTAGGCTCTTGAGCACTCAGGCGCCTCTGGGAGCTAAGGAAGAACTGAGAACGGAGTGGGTCCCCCACACCCACCCCAGGCTGGTTCTAGCCCGGGGCTGAAGGGGGAAAAGGGGAGGAGAGGCTTGGTGGGGGCCATAACTGGGAGTGCTCGGCTTGTCCCCGGGCCGCTGGCTTGGCTTGGTGGAGGCCATAGCTGGGAGTGCTAAGAGGCCTTTCGCCGGGAGATTAGGGGCCAGCTCTTTGGAGGAAGGTCTGTTCCATTGCTCCCCACTGTGGATCCTGATGAAAAGAGAGCCTACAGTTTTAAGACACTTATGTCATGGAGGAAAGTGGATGAATAAACCCATACCCACTTCTCAGGGCGGGCCTGACATTAAATACCTTTTCCAGGGAGGAATGTCTGGGAAGGGGAGTTTATTGGCTAAGCCTCCAGGCCTTTAGGTACCTCATTAAAATGGAGATCTGTCTTGGGGTGAGTCCGTGACATAATCACAACAGTAGCTGTTATTGATTAGTTAAAACTCTGTATATGCATACCTTTGAGCAGAACCCTTAAAAAGACCATTTAAAAAATCTGATTATATAATACATGCATTTAAATGAATTCAAGTTAACCAATTTCTTTTTTTAAAGATTTATTTATTTATTTTATGTATGAGTACACTATAGCTGTACAGATGGTTGTGAGCCTTCATATGGTTGTTGGGAATTGAATTTAGGACCGCTGCTCGCTCCAGTCAGCCCTGCTCGGGCCAGTCAACCCTGCTATCTCTGTCCCTGCTGGCTTAGGCCCAAAGATTTATTTATATTATTATAACTAAGTACACTGTTGCTGTCTTCAGACACACCAGAAGAGGGCGTCAGATCTCATTATGCACCCATAATGAGAGCTACCCATAGTTGTGAGCTACCATGTAGTTGCTGGGATTTGAACTCAGGACCTTGGGAAGAGCAGTTAGTGCTCTTACCCACTGAGCCATCCTGCCAGCCCAACTAGTTTCATATCATCCAAAGAAAAATACCTTTCTTATTTAGTCATGGTAAAAGGACCTCCCAGTGATTTATGTATTCATATAGAATAGCTGACCCTGGGTGATTTTTGTCTGTTTTCTTTAGTAATGTCAACATTACTAAATTACAACAATGTAGTAATATTTGACCTATTTTCAGAGAAATACATATAGCACTTTTATAGAATTAACTTGTGTTACATTGACAGAGGGCGTTGGGTGATGAGTAGTTACTTATGGGGTATGTTTACAGTGCTCCAGTCCTTGTTACACTGACAGAGGGCATTGGGTGGTGAGTAGTTATGGGGTATGTTTACAATGCTCCAGTCCTTGGTGGTGTTTATGACAAGAGCAGTTGCTACGCTTGATTTTCACCATCAGACCAGGAAGCAGTTTATTTCTAATGTAGGTTTTACTTTTAAACATATTTTCCAGCTGTTGATCATATCCTTTATCTTCTGTGTCACCCTGAAACACCTAATGGTAATTCTGTTCCCAGTACCTCTTATTGCAGAAGTAGAAGAAAGTCAGTTACATCTGATGAGCTTCTTTCCAAGTGCACATGACATCTTCCCTCCTTTATGGTAAATCAAAACACAATTTGTTTGGAGAATTGAGGTTTAGAAATACAAATTTAAGAGAGTACAGAACTGGGGTATGGTTAAATTTGTGGGGGGGGGGGCTTCTCTTGAACGCAACACCTGGCCTGGATTCTTTTTTGTTGTTGGGTTTTTTGTTTGTTTTTTTTTGTTTTGTTTTTTTGAGGAGACAGGGTCTCTGTGTAGCCCTGGCTGTCCTGGAACTCACTCTGTAGACCAGGCTGGCCTCTAATCCAGAAATCCCCCTGCCTCTGCCTACCAAGTGCTGGGATTAAAGGCGTGCAGCACCACTGCCCGGCCTGGGCTGGATTCTTAACACTGTATAAAGCAGTGTGCCGCCTATCTGCAATCCAGCATCCAAGAGCTGGGAGTAGAAGGATCAGGAGCTGGACGCCAGCCTGGAGTACAGGATGTTGCTGAGAGTGGGAGAGACGGATGGACAGACAGACACACAGACAGACACTTTCTTTTTTAAGCTACAGTTCTCAATCCGATGTGAAATATGTCAAGATTTATTTTCTAAAATGCAGTCAGTATTTTTCTAACGTTTAATTCCTTGTCTTGGTAGCATAAGTTATATTTATGGAGTTCTTTTGTTTTTTGTTTTTGCTTTTTGAGACAGAGTTTCTCTGTGTAACAGAGCCTTAAACTCCTGTCCTAGAACTTGCTTTGTAAACCAGGATGCCCTTGAACTCACAAAGATTCATCTGCCTCTGACTCTCCAGTGTTGGAATTAAAGGTGTGTACCACCATACCCAGTTTATGTGATTCTTAAAAATACTAATTTTGAGCAATGCAAGACAAAGGAATAGACAAATCACAGGTCCTTCCGTTGCTTCCCTAGGAGGCACTGGAGAGTCTAAAATTCCACCAGACTGCCCAGGGAGCAGTCTCCAGGTTAGAGACAACCCTAGCTTCTGCTGGCAGCTCTTACACTTAAGGGAAACTGTTCCTTCAGCTGGTGTACAGAGATTGGAGGAAAATCAGCTGGGTAAAATAGAAGGAGGCCCAAGATGAACACACTAGAGCAGTTGATCCTGCAGATTTGAATGGCAGAGAAAGAAAAAGGATGAGTTCTCAGCGTCCTGAGAAAGTAGAGACCAGTGACTCCACAGCTGTATTTCACAAAGGCTGTTGTCAGTTCTCAGAGGCCAGAATGCTCCTTGAGATAGGCTACTAAGACCAAACACTGCTGAAGATCTAATTTGAAATCTAAAACAAGGGCAACCTGAGAGACATACAGAAAACAAAGGCACTGAAAGTATAAGGAAAAACGGCATTTGTCAAGGACGTAGGTTTTTTCATAATGTGGAAGGACAAATGTTGGGAAGTAAGTTGTTTGATTTTGTTGCTGTTTTTGTAAAAGAAGACTTGTATTTTAGGTCAAATGGTTTTTTGTTTCTTTGGGGTTTTTTTTTGGTTTTTTTTTTTTTTGAAACAAGATCACATAGTACATGGCTTGAACCTTCTAATCGACCTCAGCCACACAGTCCGTGGGTCACAGACAAGCTTTTCATCATTCACTCTATCATTCTCCTCTTCCCCTCCCTCCATTTTTCCTTTTGTTTGTTGTTTTGTTTTGCTTTGTTTTTTTAGAACAAGTCTTGCCATGTGCCCCAGGCCAGCCTTGACGGTATCAGGAATCTTCCTGCCTCCTGAGTGCGAAAATTGAATGTGAAAACTAACACAGCCAGTTTGGCATTATTTTTATAGAAGAGAAGAGAGAGTTAAAACACACAAAGCTACTGATGTACATCACAGGTTTAAGGATGGAACAAGAAACCTACTGTATAAACATGAAGGCTAAGACTAAAATGTTCATGAAATTGTCTAGGATAATAGCAATGATCTGCCATACCTTAGAGCTGAATATTAGAATTTTGTGTAAAATGTTATCAAGAAATTATATGTTGGGGCTAGAGAAGTGGCTCAGTAATTAAGAGTGTATACTGCTCTTCCTAAGGACCTGTGCTGAGTTTCCAGCACCCACAGCAGGAACCTCACAGCAGCCTGTAGTACAAATCCAACACTTCTGGCATCTGCAGCACCTACACACATGTGCACACACCCACACACATGTGCACACACCCACACATAGACATAATATATATGTAATTAAAAGTAATTTTTTTAAAGATTGATTTATTTAATATATGTGAGTACACTGTAGCTGTAAAAATGGTTGTGAGCCTTCAATTGGTTATTGGAAATTGAATTTTTAGGACATCTGCTCGGTCTAGTCAACCCCACTCACTCCTGTCGGCTCTGCTCGCTCAGTCCCTGCTTGCTCCAGCCCAAAGATTTATTTATTAGTATACATAAGTGCCCTGTAGCTGAGAAGAGGGCGTCAGATCTCATTACAGGTGGTTGTGAGCCACCATGTGGTTGCTGGGATTTGAACTCAGGACCTTCAGAAGAGCAGTCAGTGCCCTTACCCGCTGAGCCATCTCATCAGCCCCTAAAAGTAAATCTTAAAAAGGAATTATATGTCAGTTGTGCTGATAGGCAACTTAGTCCTAGCTCTTGGGAGGCTGAGGCAGGAAAGGGTCCAAGGTTCAAGGCCAGACTGTGTTTCATAGATAGGTTATCTCAAAAAGTAAAGTCTCATATTTAAACTAGACAGTACTGTGTTATACTGTCAGTGATGAATAGGCTTTTTTGTTTCCTGATGAGCAAGGGGAAAAAAGACAGAACTACAGGGACTATCTCAGGGTAGATGTGCAGGTCAAAGTATGTGGGCTTTCTAGCATGACAGAAGTCAGTCAGTAACATACTGGGAGGACAGAGGATAGACCTTAGGGTTAGAAATTTGTTTTGTTCACTCTTAACTTCATTAGTGGAAATTAAATCAAGTTTAATACTTATAAATATGTTATGAAAATTAAATTATAAGTGTCATTCTCTTGGGTAGTAGCATTACGTTGGAATTTTATTCTTGTGATTGACCAATTCTGTTTTCCTGGTTTTCTATCATGAACTATTTTGCTTTTATGCAAAAAGGACAATAAACATTTTAAAGTGAATGAAACCACTCAATCACTGAGCTCTAACTTACGACTTTTTTTAAATATGTATTTTATTTTTGTCTGTGTGTTTGTATGTATGAATGTGCACCATGTAACACAGAGGCCAGTAGGGCTCATGTGATACCTAGGATCTGACATTTTGAGCTCTAGAAAACCACCCAGCATTGGGGTCGGGAACCTAACTCAGGACCTCTGCTGCAGCAGCAAGTGTTCTGAAAGCTGTAGGCCATCTCCTGCAGCCCCAAGCCTAGAACTTTTTAGTATACTGCATTATTTCGTCTTACAGACATCATATCAAATATAAAAACCTTTTTCTTAGAAGAATTCCTCATGTTAATAAAACCTTTAATTTTAGTTAAATACCTTATGCTAAGAAGAGGACTGAGGACACGGGTGGGAGGTGTAGGGTGAATCGGGGTGGATGGGGAAGGGAGAAGTACCCTCGGAAAACTTGGTGGTGGGAGACTAATGTGAATAACTGGAATAGTCGAATGGCCGTTTCCCCGACTCTACCACTCTTAGTAATCCCTGACTTCCTGGGCATCCGGGCTCAGAGTCCACAGCACCTCACCTCAGGGAAGGGAGGGAGGAAAGCAGCAGTTTGATCTCCAGCACCCAGATTTAAACCCAGGCCTCTGTAGGCAGCGTGTGTGTGTGCAGACCCATAACCTCACGCTAGAAAGGCAGAGGCAGAAGGGTCCTGGGGTATGGTGGCTGACTAGTCCAGCTAAGTCAGCTCTAGGTTCAGTCAGAGACCTTACCTTGAAAGATAAGGTGGGGGCTGGTGAGATGGCTCAGCAGGGAAGAGTACCCACTGCTCTTCGGAAGGTTGAGTTCAAATCCCAGCAACCACATGGTGGCTCACAACCACCCATAATGAGATCTGACGCCTTCGTCTGGTGCGTCTGAAGACAGCTATAGTATACTTACATATAATAAAAAAAATAAATCTTAAAAAAAAAAAAAATAAGGTGGGCCGGCTGGAGAGAAGGCTTAGCATTTAAGAGGATTCAGTTTGCTTGGAGCATCACATGGATGCTCACAGCCTCCTGGAACTCAAATTCCAAGGGACCTGATGCCGTCCTCTTATCATTTGTAGCACTGCATACATGGGGTGCACAAACATTCATGCAAGCAGGACACACATCACAGATAATAAAAGCAAACATGCATATTTTTAAAAATTGTTTTATGTATATGCATAAAACAATTTGTACTTTTTGCATGCATGTGAATTTACCAGATGCATGCTTGGTATCCTTAGAGTCCGGAAGAGGCCATCAGTTCCCTGGAACTGGAGTTACAGAAAGTTATGAACTACCATCAGGTGCTGGGAAACAAAAGAGCAGTACTAACCACTGAACTATCTCTCCAGCTGCTATCCCCCACCCCCATTGTTAATTAAAAAAAAAAAATAAGGTATTGAGCCTTAGAGACCTAGTGATTTCTGACATGTAGACAGACACACATACAGAACAATCTTTAGCGGCAGACTACACATTGACCTTTTTTACGGTGCATTTTCATGTGCACCACAGCACACAGTTTAGACTTGCATGTTACCTGGGCCTTTAAACTTGCTTACTGCATTGCCATGATTTTAGTCGAGTATAAAAAAACTAAGTATTCTTATCTCAAATTCAAGATGTTGGGCTGGAGAGATGGCTCAGTGGTTAAGAGCACTGACTGCTCTTCTGGAAGTCCTGAGTTCAAATCCCATCAACCACATGGTGGCTGACAACCATCTGTAACAAGACCTGATGACCTCTTCTGGTACAATGTGCTTACATATAATAAATAAATAAATCTTTAAAAAATTTTTCAAAATGTCTCCACATATCTGCATATTTCACTGTTGAAGGACATTTGCTTCACAAGAGGATTTTACTAGGAATTGAGCAGGAAAAGACACTGAAACTTTAGTGTGGGTTTTTTTTTTTTCATTTTCTTAATTTTTCTCATATCTAGCTAACTTTCAGAATAACTCTCTAGCACTTAATTCTCTGTATATAGCATTAAAATTATATGCAAATTTTGCCTATAATTTCCTTTTTAAAGACATATTAGTTTATCTCAGTGGGTGTTATATGTTTGTGCCCCAATGGAGGTCAGAGAGGGCACTAGATCACCTGGAACTGGGTCTACACATGGTTGTGAGCCACCACATAGGTGCTGGGAACTGACCCAGGGTCTCTGTAAGAGTAGCCAGTGCTCCTAACTGCTGAGCCATCTCTCCAGCCCTGGCATATGCATTTTCTATGTTTTCAGGAAGTTCTGTTTATGTAGGCTTGCACATGTGCTTAAGGATTTGTTAGAATATGCAGAGCACATTAGAAATGCTCTGAGACAGATGCCCCTTCCCCCACCATTGCCTGTTCTTGAAAATGAACAGAACCTGTTGTAGAGAACTGGAACTAAAATGTACATCTTTAGGAATGGCTCAACCATGTGGTAGGGAGTAACTGGGAGCTAACATTGCATCCTGATAAATAAACTTGCAAAGTGCATGCTCATACAGACATACTGTGAAGACAAGCTGCCTCTTCTCAGCAGACTAGCTATAGTACTTTGTGTGTGTACATGCATGTGTATTTCTGTGTATAAATCTTGACCCTGCACCCCTGCATTTAATCACGAATCTAAAATATCTCCTAGAGGGAGGTTGATAGAAAATAGAGAATACATGATTAGAATCTACAGAAGAAAGCATGAACATTGTAGGACACAGAAGTAGCATGGTATCGTGGCTGCTGTACTCAGAAGGACTGAAAGGTGAGAGCGTAGAACCCACTAAACTTAAAGCACCCTTACTCACTTAGAGTGCCTCTGTGAGCAGACTCCATGGCTCTGCTTGCGTGTCCCTTCATTGATTGTAGGAAGAGTTGTCAAAAAGGCCAGAAGTTTGCTTAGCAAGTAAAGCCAGAAGTAAATTGTGGGGGTGGGAAACTCTTGAAATGAGAAGACACGCGTGAGGACCTATAATTCTGACATGAGGTAGCTTGGGCTAGGCAAGAACCTGGGCTGAGATAGTCCCCTGGGAATAGAGAAAAGACGGATTTAAGCATAGCTTGGGGACCAAAGCTTCAGTGTTGTAACTTGAAGATTTGAGTTTGCAAATGGCCCAGAGGGATTTCTGTTAGTATCAGTATTGTGTGCAGGAGTGGGGACACATGCCACAGCACATCTGTGGCAGCCAGATGGCAAGTTTAGGGAATTGGTTCTCTCCCTCAGTCATGAGTTCCAGAGATTAAGTACCAGTTGTCAGGCTTGGCAGCAGCCATGTTTACACAGAGCCATCTCCCTGCCCTCACATGAGGAGTTTTACATTGAGAAATGGGATTCATTGCTACTCTACAGAGACAAAAAATGCTGGCTTCCAGCCGGCTATTGTGGAAGGGAGATTGTGAGTTGAATGTTTTTAGTCCTAATTTTTAAGGCAGTGGAAAATAATCGAAGAATTCGACCCAGTTAAATTGTGGAGGAAAGATGATAGATTGACTTCAGACTCTCAATACAGAGTCATCATTCTTCTGCAATATTGATATTGATACGATACTTGTGGGTTTTTAAATGTGTAATACATAAGGCAATCTGTTCAAATGCCCAATGTCTGTTGACTCTCTTATTAGACATTTAAAGCATAATCATTTTGTTAAATACTGATATAAAGTTTCACATCAAAATCCCTTAGCTTGTTATTTTAGAGACTTTTGAGGGAAGGGACTTAATCCATATCTTCACGTCTTCACTGGTCACCCTGCTCTGGTTGCCTGGCCTTTGGTCTTTTGGGGTTATCATTTTTTGGTTGCTTGGTTGTTGGTTGGTTCTTTTTGTGGTTTTTCAAGATAGTTCCTCTGTGTAGCTCTGGCTGTCCTAGAACTCATTTTGTAGACTCGGCTGGCCTCGAAAATCAGAGATTCACCTGCCTCTGCCTTCTGAGTACTAGGATCTAAAGCATGTACTGTTAGTGCCTGGCTATTTGCTTGACCATTTTTACAACATGATGATGCATGTCTTGGATACTAGGAGGTAGAGATGGGCAGATATCTTGAGTTTGAGGCTAGCTTGGCTCCACAGAGTGAGTTTAAGGACAGGCAGGACCACACAAACCCTGTCTCAAAAAAACAAAGATAAATAGAAGATGCAATTTATGGTAAACTCAGTAGAGCCATTCTTTAAATGTCTCAGTTTGCTCTCAAATTGCCTTGAGGTATATAAGAACAATTTTCAAATGTGTTTAAGGGTTTTTGCTAAAAGTAAAATACAGTCGAATTATTTTTATAGACAAGAAAGATAAAATAACATAAAATTTAATAGTTGTATCTTGTCTTCCTCCTATTTTCCAAATAAGATGTTTAGAATAAGTTGAGTTAAACAACTTTACAGAAACAATTTTATAAAGTCTATTTTAAATTCTGAAAACTTGAAAACTAAAAATGGCAAAAAAACAACTTAGGATAGTGGTAACCATGGCATTTAATTTTTTTTCTTTTTTGTTTTTGTTTTTTAATTGTTTTCTTTACATTCCAAATGTTGCCCCCCTTCCCAGTCTCCCCTCCAAGGGTTATTCACACCCATCTCCCCTCCCCTTTGCCTCTTAGAGGGTGCTCCCACCTCCCCTCACCCACTTTCACTTAAACGCATATTCTCCCACTGAGGCCAGACAAGGCAGTTCTTTGCTACGTAAGGGGGCAGGGGTTCAGACCAGCCCCTGTATGCTCTTTGGTTAGTAGCTTAGTCTCTGGGAGCTCCCAGGAGTCCAGATTAATTGACACTGTTGACCTTCCTGTGGGGTGGGGAGCTGTGTTTCCATCCCCTTGAGCTCCTTCAGTCCTTCCTCCAACTTTGTAAGTATCTGCATCTGTTTCACTCAGCTGCTGGTAGCACCTCTGAGAGGACAGCCATGCCAGGCTCCTGTCTGCAAGCACATCATGGCATCAGTGATAGAGTCAGGGTTTGGTGCCCGCCCATGGGATGGATCCCAAGTTGGGCCAGTCACTGATGGTCTTTCTTTCAGTCTCTGCTTCATTTTTGTTCCTGCATTTCTTTTGGACAGGAACAATTCTGGGTCAGAAATTTTGGTGATGGGTTGATAACCCTGTCCCTCCACTTGGGGGCCCTTTCTATCTACTAGAGGTGGTCTCTTCAGTTTCCCCCTCCCCACTGTTGGACATTTCGGCTAAGGTCACCCCCATTGAGTCCTGGGAGCGTCTCACATCCCAGGTCTCTGGGACTTTCTAGAGATTCACCCTGCCCATCTCCACCCCCACAGCTGCATAGTTCCATTTATTCTCTTGGTCCTCTGGGCTTCTCTCCTGTCTCCCCCCATATCTGGTCCTTGTGATATTTGTAGGGCATCTTTTGGGTACATGCCCAAGAGTAGTATATCTGGGTCTTCAGGTAGAACTATTTCTAATTTTCTGAGGAAGCGCCAAATTGATTTTCAGAATGGTTGTATCAGTTTGCAACCCCAACAGCAATGAAGGAGTATAGTTCTTTCTCCATATCCTGCCAGCATGTGTTGTCACTTGAAATTTTGATCTTAGCCATTCTGATTGATGTAAAGTGGAATCTTGCATTTCCTTGATGACTAAGGATATTGAACATTTCTTTAAGTGCTTCTCGGCCATTCAATACTCTTCAGTTCAAAATTCTGTTTAGCTCTGTACCCCATTTTTTAATTGGATTATTTGGTTTCTTGGAGGTTAACTTCTTGAGTTCTCTATATATTTTGCATATTATTCTTCTATCAGATGTGGAGTTAATGAAGATCTTTTCCCAATCTCTAGGTTGCCATTTTGTCCTATTGACAGTGTCCTTTGCCTTACAGCTTTGCTGTTTCATGAGGTCCCACTTGTCAATTGTTGATCTTGAGCCATTGGTGTTCTTTTCAGGAAAATTTCCCCAGTGCCAATGAGTTCAAGGCTCTTTCCCACTTTCTCTTATGTTAGATTCAGTGTATTTGGTTTTATGTTGAGGTCCTTGATCCACTTGGACTTGAGCTTTGTGCAAGGTGATAAATATGGGTCTATTTTCATTCTTCTCCATGCAGGCTGCCAGTTAAACCAGCACCATTTATTGAAGATGCTTTTTCCCCCACTGTATGGTTTTGGCTTTTTTGCCAAAGATCAAGTGTCCATAGGTGTGTGGGTTTATTTCTGGAACTTCAGTTTCTATTCCATTGATCAACCTATCTGACTTTATACCAATATCATGCGGTCTTTATCACTGTTGCTCTGTAGTACAGCTTGAGGTCAGGAATGTGATTCCCCCAGATCTTTTGTTGTTGAGACAACTAAAGGAGGTCAAGGTGATACATATTGGAAAGAAAGAAGTCAAAGTATCACTATTTGTGGATGATATGATAGTATGCCTAAATGACCCCCAAAATTTAACCAGAGAACTCCTAAACCTGATAAACAACTTCAGCAAAGTGACTGAATATAAAATTAACCAAAACAAATCAATTGCCCTCCTTTATACAAAGGATAAACAGGCTGAGAAAGAAATAAGGGAAACAACACCCTTCACAACAGCCACAAAGAATATAAAATATCTTAATGCAACTCTAACCAAGCAAGTGAAAGATCTGTATGACAAGAACTTGAAGTCCCTTAAGAAAGAAATCAAAGACCTCAGAAAATGGAAAGGTCTCCCATGCTCATGAATCAGTAGGATTAACATAGTAAAAATGGCCATCTTACAATAAAAAAGCAATCTACAGATTCAATGCAAAATTCCAACACAGTTCTTCACAGACATGGAAAGAGCAACTCTTAATTTCATATGGAAAAACAAAAAAACTCAGGATAGCCAAAACAGTGAGGCGCACTGGTCTATTGGTATTAGCAGAATCACAGTAGTCGTTTTCCCTCAGTCTGTGGTCTATCTGTGTCTCAGATTCTTAGCCATGCTAGCAGTGTCACTCTTGGTGCTTTCTCAGAGGTGTTGGTTACTCTCCTAACACTGTGCTGCTGTTGCACCAGAGGCAGATGGTGGTTGTTGGTCTCAGGGTTTGCATCTGAGTGATGTTGATGATTACCTTTCCCTTCTGGTAGTGTCCAGAGCACCTTCTAGCACCATAGATGCTACTTAGTACAGATGAAACTTGTACTTGTGCAGCAGCTCAGCTTCTCCATGTTTGATGACTCATGCAAGTGCTGTCACTGCAGTAGGGCCTTACCATCTGCTTGAGGAGAGGAACTAGTAGCATAGATAAGAGCCTGTGATGTTTGGAGGAAGAGGGTCATGTGACCCTAACTATGGCTATTTTGACAGTAGGATTTGGAGATTCTAGGTGATTTACACAGCAAACATCTGCTAAAATAGGTAGAGCAAAGATGCCTTTGAAGTGATTAGTTCACTGGGAGCCAGAACCAGGTTTATCTGTATTCTTGAATAAAGTGAAGTGAAACTTAAGGCTGCTTAAGGAAGGACTTGTCAGCATGGTCTACGCATACATTGACCCTGAGAGGGAATGGTCCTGGAGAGGACCACAGATTACGACATCTGAGGATAGTGCCTCAGAGCACAGAACCAGAGGGATACACAGGAGCATTTCTAGGTTCCCATGTGGTATTAGTTTGTATCACGCTAAATTATTTATATTGGAATTTATAGGGCTTTTCCCCAAGTAATATGCAGATTTTAAAAACTGTGAAGAAACAAAAAGACATGTTTGCATTGGAAAGTATCCTTTAGTTTGTGAATCAGGAACATAAATGATAAACCTCATAGTTCTGCATGATACATGCATATATGTGTAATCCACAAATGCATATATTCCAAACTGGTCATAAGTATAAATACTATATTATGATATCAGAGTAATAATAATATTCTAGTTATAAATAAAAATAATTGATAATATAATTTCTTCTGGTCTTATGTCTATCACAACAATATATTACATCTGACATTAAAAAGTAGTAACATATATGAAAAATAAGCTACTTGAGCACTTACAAAGACCAGCATTACCATTAATGAACTGAAACCCAACCTTCTTGTCACAAAAGAAATAAGTTCTGTTGTGCTAGGACCCTGAAATTATAGAAACAACTTTTATAAACTGTATCCATTTAACTGGTGTTTTTAAAGAGATGCTGTTTTGGTGTGTCTCCCTTACCTTCTTCTGTACTCACGTGCTGATCACTGCTCTTCCAAAGAGTAGCAAATACCAGGTACTATCCACTAGTTGAAAGCATCCTTGCCACGGGCTGTCCATACCGGGCCTCCCTCAATCCGTGGGGGAACAGGGTCCTAGTCACATAGACAAGGCGTTGGTGAAGAAATGACAAACAGAAACAGACACAAGGGAGTGCTGTAACTGAGTGTAATTTTTACAAAGTAGAAATCAGGCTTATATAGTACACAGAAAACAGGGCAAACTACAGAAGTCACATAGGCAGGAGATGGCTACATCAAGGTCAGTGAGAACAAGCAGCCAAGTACAAGACAGAAGAGCAGTGGTGTCCTTCTTCTTGGGCTGGGTCGTTCTGGCAGCCCCAAGGTAAACTCTCAGGGTCTGTCTGAGGCAAGTAGCTGAAGGTAGTATCTCAGCACTCCTTGGCTGTAACATAAACAATTAGTGGGGGAAGCCCTACAACTTCTAACTTCTCACTGGCAGTAGAACAGTTTTTCTTTCTGTATGAGACTGCTCTGATAATAAGTGCCTAACTGCTATCTCTGACTCTTGAGATGCCCTGTCTGGTAAGACAGCTTCTTAGTAAAAATTCCCAGCTAATTACAGATAGGAAATCTATTAGGATTATCAAAACACTGTGAAGACCAAGAAATAATGTTCAATGTCAGTTTTAGCTAATAACGAAATATTTCTTAGAGCACCTTTATGCCTTAATAAAGAAAGCACGCAGATCTCTCCACAGACTTAGCAGAGATCAATCTGGAACATGTCCAAGTTAGGAGATGCCCACAACTAACTGAAATCCCCAGGAGATAAACTCCCTTTGGAGTCATAATGCCTCTTGTCCATGATCAGGTTTTAACCCTGATACTGTAGACCTACTGGGGTAGACAAGTGCATGCAGCACATCCTAATCACCTCTTCAGTAAAGGAATTGATTATACTTAAGTAAAATAAGTTTATTTCATTAATAATAATGAGGACTGGGAAGATGGCTCAGTGGTTAATGTGCTTGCTGCACCCAGCCCATGTGAAAGTTGTGCATGGCAGTTTACTGCTGTAATTGCAGTGCTGAGCTGGAGTGGTGGGAACAGGCAGGTTTGGAGAACCTGCAGGACAGCCCATCAGTTCTGAAGGGTGAATTCCAGGGTTACAGAGACACTGTCTCAAATGGGGGTGGGGGGATTGAGGCAGGTATCCCAGTGTCTGTCTCTGGCCTCTTTACACACCCACACAGGCAACTACGCTCCCACATATATGAGCATACAAACATGAGCACATACAGTAATGAAGAGCTGGGGACATGTGACACAATGGCAGAATGTTTGGCATGACTGGTCCTATTTGATACATAATAGCATGAAGTGTCAAAAGACAATTTCTACCACCTTTAAATGAAAATCAAGTGATGTGCTATAGGCACTGTGATTAGAGCTGCTTATTTTATATAACCATTGTTAATCTCTACCTGAAATTCTTACTCTTCATGACTTAATTTTGTGCATCTTCTCTAAGATAGCTTCATTAGTTCTCCTATTCTCCTAAGCCAAGAATTTAGGTGAGCCTTGGGAAGTAGTCTGTCACAGTACCAAGATTCGGGCGTAGGCTTGGGGGATTTAACAAAAGGCACAGACTGGGTTACTCATCAAGGAAGAATGCCAATCTTTATTCCTCTCTGCTCAATTTATACTGAGCAGCATGAAGAGATTAAAAAAAAACCCCAACTGGGGCTGACTCATCACCACCTGCAAATAGGCCGAACTGCAAAAGGCAGGATGTTTTTTCTCACAGAACATAGCATCCTGCCTTGAAGCAAACAGGTTCTGCAAAGAAACATCCGGGTAGGGGGTCTGTATCCAACAGGTCCCCCTTTTTTATTTTTTCAAGTAGCGCCTGTCTTAGGTCACTCTGGACAGGCACTTTCCTTCTTACCCGTCATTGGGAAACTCTGCCAAATCCAGAGCCCCTGTCTTAGGTTAGAGGAAGAGAGTTGCCCGTCTTTGGCTGCCTACTTTTTACATACTTGAGCAGATAGATTGTCTCCTGCTAAAGATAGCAAAACTTGCTTAGTAACAGCCAGAGTCTGGAAATGTTGCTTACACATGCGGCAAAGAAGTAAAAGCCCAGCAACGATGAGTAGGCCATGGAGGAGTCTCAGTGTTATTTTTATCAAGATTTATTGGACTCAAAATATTTATCAAGTCTATAACTGATGCATTAGTAGCATTGTTGGTAAAATCTCTATGGAAACATTACTTAAAACTATACAAGTTCTTTTAAAGGATGAAGTCTCATTTAGCTGATTCATATTTAAAACCTTAACAAAACACAAACTATTTTCTAAATAAAAATTACTACTAATATTCATCTTTTCTACTTCAGTTCTAGCAGCTGCCTTTCCTATAGTTCTATTTGTGGCAACTATTACTGGCCACACAGTGCTACTTATCCCCACTGGCATCAGGACAGGTGGGGTCTTCACAAAACTCCAGTAGACTTCCATCTGTCCCGGGCTCCAATATAGCAACAGGACATACACAACCCTCAGGTGCCTTGGGCCGAGCCGGTCGAGGGTCTCTCAACCGGGGTCCTGGTAATCAGGGGACCAAGGGTTTGCAAAGATTTGGCAAAGAAAAAAATGACACACAGACACAGATATAAGGGAGTATTGTATCTGTGTGTGTATTCTCAAAAATGGCATCAGAGCCAGGTTGTGGTGGTACACGCCTTTAATGCCAGCACTTGGGAGGCAGAGGCAGGTAGATTTCTGAGTTTGAGGCCAGCCTGGTCTACAGAGTGAGTTCCAGGACAGCCAGGGCTACATAGAGAAACCCTGTCTCGAAAAAGCAAGACAAAACAAAACAAAAAAAATGGCATCAGACTTTTTGGTCATTACGAAAGAAAAAGAAAAGTCAGGTAGCGTACAGTTCAAGGTACATTTGAGGTCATCTGAAGTACAATGGGTCTAAAGCAGCAGGCCCCTCCTCTGGCCACAACCCCGGGCTCAGAGCGCTTGGGTCCCACGCAGTCCAGTAGAGTATTGGGGTGAGGGAGCAGCTGTGGGCCACATGAGGTTAGGGGCTCAAACGCTGCACAACACACTCTCACTCTCACACTAGGGTCATGTTCCAGCCCTTCCTTAGTAAACACCTACCATGCTAATCTTCTGAGCTAGCAGAGATATGCTCCAGGGGTCCCATTCTTCTAATCCCTGGGAGTGGCTCAACTGCAATTCTAATGTGGGCTGTCCTACCTGACTGACATGAGGATTATAGTTGACATTGCCCTGGGATAAACAACTCCCATTCTGTAAACTTCAATGCCCAACTTCCCTCATTATCTCCCTAACAATGCTGGAGGCAGTTAGTCTGAATGGGTAACATTGTTTACAAAATTCCAAGCCGAAGTTCATTTAAGATGTTGGAACATTGATGAAGGTCAGAAAGCAACATCTAATTTTGTTTAGCTACTAGTAAATCATATCTTGGGGGCACGTAGCACTTGAGACCCTCCGTTGACTACCGCAAGGACAAATCTGGGCTACTTCTGAGTGAGTTAGGAGATGCCAAAGAATTGCAGGAAGCTAATAACTTCCTTGAAGTTTTTTGCCTCCATTGGGCTGCTGTCATGCAGACTCGACGGAGTGGGCGTGGCACTCAGGAACCCAGATGGGTACTTCGACACCTTTGGGGAAAACACAAACAGAACCTCTAACCCTAACTAACACAGGGTCAGGCCTCTTCCAATCACCAGATGATAAAGAGGGATGGACCAGTCTCTCTTTTGATCTCAGGCCCTTCCAATGTCTATCAGCTGTAGAATTACCTTGCTTATCTATTATTAAAAAATTTAAAATATAAAGAATAAGGGAGAGTCTAGCATGTAGGGAGAGCATGTCCTCCATTTTTGTTTTTAAAAGATAATTTTTTATTATTAAATGTGCTCATTCCACAATAGCTTGTCCCCGGGGATTATATGGAATGCCAGTCTTTATGTTCAATCCCATATTCGTCACAAAATTTAGCAAAAGGATTACTGCCATATGCTGATCCATTATCAGTCTTTAATTACCTAGAAACATTCATTTATGCAAAAGCTTGTAAGCAATGATTTTTTTACATCCTTCACTTTTTCTCCATTATGTGTTGAGGCATAAATTAATCCTGAATATGTAGCTATGGACACATGAACAAATTGCAATTTACCAAACAAAGATATATGGGTAACATCCATCTGCCAAATATCATTTGGCGTAAGGCCTCGGGAATTAACTCCTAAGTTGGGAGAGGCCATAAATTGAGCACGCTGGGGGCATTGCATAACTATTTGAATAGCCTGAGACCTAAAATTCACAATGGAATTTTAAGGAATCAGCATTAAGATGATTTTTTTTTATGCATTTGCAAGGCTTTATCATAATTAGAAACCATTCCTAAAGCCACTAATGACTTTTGGGAATATAAATCAGCCAATTGACTGTCCTGAGCCAATAATGAATGTCCTCGCATATGGCCTATATAAGTGGGCTTCTCTCTATGCCACAAAAGAAACTGTACTTCCAAAAGACAGGAACAAATAGAAGACACAGGAGTCACAAACGCTGCTGTTTCTAAAGGTCTAATGATTTGAGAAACATAAATACTATCAGTATAGATATTGCAGGGTTCATTTGGAAACATACTTAAGGCCATTTGAACTGCTTTCGACTCCGCCAATTGAGCTGAGCAGTTAGGGATTTCCAAAACTTCCACCTTTTCACCAGAGACCACTACAGCTTTCCCATTTGAGGAGTCATCAGTGAGTACCAGGCGAGCATGAGCTAAAGGCTAAGTGGAAACAACTCTGGGAAAAATAACAGGATGTGCCTTAAAAACTGACAAATTCTGCTGGGCAGTGGTGGCGCATGCCTTTAATCCCAGCACTTGGGAGGCAGAGGCAGGTGGATTTCTGAGTTCGAAGCCAGCCTGGTCTACAGAGTGAGTTCCATGTCAGCCAGGGCTATACAGAGGAACCCTGTCTCGAAAAGCGAAAAACAAAAAACAAAAAACAAAAAAAAGCCTGATAAATTTTATTGTCAGGATAATGGTTATCACACTGGTTATGAGTAGTACATCTAAATATCACCTAATCAGGAAAGTCCTGTGACAGGACTTACACCTGCCCTGCTCTTTAGTACATACGTTATAATACCGGGCTGTTTGCCGAATGTCTGTAAGCCTATCTTTTGAGCTTTAAACAAGTGAAACCACTGCTTGAGGATAGGATAGAACTACTTTAGAAGGAGGGGCTTGTAAATGTATCCACAAAATAGGTCCATTTTGCCAAAAAAACCTCCTGTAGGTGAATATTCAAAAACAAACACTACAAAGAAAAGAGTTCCACATAATTCAGATGGGCCTCCTCCAGGGCCTTTTGTACCAATTTCAGGCATTCTTGAACCTCCTCACTTAAACCCTCGGGAGAATTGGGAGATGAATCACCCTTCAAAATATCAAAAGGAGGTCTTAAATAGCCTGTACTAAGCTTCAAAGAGGGACACAGCCAAATTATATCATCTAACAACTTTTGAAAATCATTTAGAGTTTTCAATGTATCCATTCTAATCTGCAATTTCTAAGGAAGAATTCCTCTTTGTAACAATTCATGATCCAAATATTGATATGGAAAGGTCTTTTGACCTTTCTCAGGACCTATTATCAGCCCCATAGATGCCACCCTTTCCTGAAAATGAGCATAGGCCTGCAGCAATTCTTTATCATTAGAGGAGGACAATAAAATATCACCCATGTAATGGATAATATACATTTGAGAATATTTAGCACGAAGTAGAAATACAGCAGTAGCCACCATGTACACTTGACACATAGTAGGACTCTTAGCCATCCCTTGAGTAAAACCACTCAATGATATCTATGGGAAGGCTCCCGAAAATTAATGGAGGGAACACTAAAAGTAAATCTTTCACAGTCTCTGGGATCCAGGGGAATGGTAAAAAAACAATCTTTTAAATCTATAACTAACACATGCCAATCTCTGGGGGTCAAATTTGAGGGGGTAAAATAGGATTCAAAAATAGCTGAAATGAAAGGAGCAAGAGGACCATAGGCAGAACCCGCTTCCTTTAAACCTTTTAGTTCTTTAAATATCAAAGCAACATGTTGCCTTAAAAACTGTCCTGCACCGGGCGGTGGTGGCGCACACCTTTAATCCCAACACCTGGGAGGAAGAGGCAAGCAGATTTCTGAGTTCGAGGCCAGCCTAGTCTACTGAGTGAGTTCCAGGACAGCCAAGGCTACACAGAGAAACCCTGTCTCGGGGGAAAAAAAAAAACTGTCCTGCATTGTTGGGATCAGGGACCTCAACTACAGGAAAAGCTATCCCCTTTCTGGGGTAGGCTTAGAAAACACTCCTCCTCATCTTGGAGTAAACTTCTCATAACTCCATTTCAATGGTGGATATGGCTCATACACCGGAGAGTCAGTGGCTCCCTCCTCCTTATAAGAAGATTTTTACTAGGAGGTTGAACATCTGCCTTTTTACTAATTTTGCACTTCTTTAATTTACCTTTTAATTCAATTTTCTTTTCTAAAGTCTCTCCCTCTTCCTCTAAATCCTCAGAATCAGAGTCTGAATCAGAGTATTGCAAAGATTTATTAGAAATATCATCCTGTGCCGCTCCAAAGGTTCTATCTATCTCTGCCATCTGTTCCTTGACTTTAACAGTAGATCTTAGGAGGGCTTCTTTTCCTAACCTTTATAAGGAAAAAGTAGCAACAGGAACAGCATGAGGACCTTCTTTCTGCAAAGCTTTACGCAGGTCTCCCTTTACTTTCTCCCAATCAGGGATATTAAGCTCTCCGGAATGAATAAACCAAGGACTGTTTTTCTCTAAAGTTTTAAAACTGTTTTTGCTTTAATACCAGTGCCCTGATGTTTCAGCAAGCCTATCATTTGATCCTGATGCTGCAAAGTAGAACTCGTAGTACCCATGGCTCAGTCCTTTTCCTTACTTACAGCTTTGACGACCTCACTTTTAGTTCACTGTAGTATAGTCACCCAATAGTTCCATTCACTTGCCGGCTCCTCGGAATGATCCCATCAGGGGCTCCTCTCTTCCCGATCTTGGTGGGACCTCCACTGTCATGGTACCAAGAATCAGGCGTAGGCCTGCGGGGATTTAACAAAAGACACAGATTGGGTCACTCTTCAAGGAAGAATTCCTCTCTGCTCAATTTATACTGAGCAGCATGGGGGGGGCGGTAAAAAAATTACAAGGAGGAAACCCCCTAATGGGGCTGACTCATCACCACCTGCAAATGGGCAGGAACTGCAAAAGGCAGGATGTTTTTTTTCACAGAACATAACATCCAGTCCTGAAGCAAACAGGTTCTGCAAAGAAACATCCAGGTAGGGGTCTGTATCCAACAGTAACCTAGGTGCACTGGGGCAGAGGCAGAAGAAAGGTGCCCTGAGCTCAGGGCCAGGGGGGCTGCACTGGCATATAAGCGTTAATAGTAAATCATACCTTCTCCACTGTTTAATCAAGTACCAAAAACTACTGGCCTTGCCATGCTTTTACAGCAATATTGGTAACTGCAAGGAGGATTTTAAAATATATTTACAAGCCTTTAAAAATACCATATATATGAAACTGTATCACTAAGTAGAACTCTTTGGATATTTTCTCCAAAAACATGGGTTGATGCCATGGACCGGGATTTCTCGCGGGGTCCCTGTTCCGCGGGACAAGGGATTCTGGCCAGGTGGGCATGGGATTCGGCTTTGACAAACAGACTACACACGGGTGGTGTAAAATCTGAGTGTATTTCTTTAAATATTACATGAGGCTTTTACAATCATTGTAAAAGAGAAATAAAAAATCTGGCAGCTCAACAGTTGAGGTACATCTGAGGCTATCTAAAACATACTGGGTCTAAAGCAGCAGCTATCTCCTCTGAACTGGTGCTACATCCCCCGGGCCCAAGCACTCTGGGCCCCGGGGAATGCGGGTGCATGAATCTGAGTCCTAGCCCATCTAAGTTCTAGTGCTAGTCCTGCATGTGAGTCCAATTCCTTCTTCTTCCAGTCCTAGTGCTAGACTGAAGTTACGCAGACAAGCGACCCCCACATCCAAGGTCACCTGACTTCTAAAAGCCAGGTGTAGAGCAGGAGGAAGAGGGGTGGAGCCCTCTCTGTTGAGGTATTCTTATGCTAATTCTTTGGTTCTTGCTAGAGGCAGGCAGAGGAGAATCTTGACCTAACTCTTTCAGCTAATGTCTTAGAGTGAGAGAAACCTTTCAATTACTCTCTAGTACTTAAAACATTAAACTAGGATAGTTGGAAACATTGGTGAAGGTCAGAAAGCAATGTCCAAATTTTCTCTTGCTAGCTATAAGAATATGATATCTTGGTGAGTTCCTAGCACACAAGTACGAAGACATATCTGGGCCACTTCTGAGTTTGGGGTGCCAGGCAACAATGCGGAGGCAGGAGGCTGACTTTCCTTGAAGTTTTCGCCTCAAATACCGCCATCACGCAAGTGTGCGTGGCAGGTTGACCTTTGAGAAATCTTTGTACACTGCCTGATATCACATAGGTATGAATATTTCTGCAGTGTAGTGTTTTCATGAAGAGTATAAAAGAGCCAGATTAAATGAAGTGCAATATAGTTGAGTAAGTGTACAATACTAATCTTTTTGAATATTAAATGAAGTATTTAATTCCTACTGCAATGATTGGTTTTTCTCCCCCTGGGTCAGGTACCTCAGTAATCATTTTATAGTCCTTTTAAATGGTTGTTTATTTGTTTGTTTGTTTGTTTGAGACAGGTTCTCTCTGTGTAACTCTGACTGTCCTTGAACTCACTCTCTAGACCAGGAGGACCTTGATCTAAGAGATTTGCCTGCCTCTGTCTCCTGAGAGTTGGGATTAAAGGTGTGCACTGCCACCGCTGTCACCACAAAGCAGAGTTTTTATAGTCTTATAATTTTTTTCAGTTATGCGCCCTAGGTGTAAAACCTGGGGTGGGTGGGTGAGCGGATGGGGAGTGGAAGGTGGGGAGGTGAGGTTGCTGTAAAAGCAAGGGGACCTGGATTAAATCACAAACACTCATGTAAAAGCCAAGCAAAGACCATTGTGTCTATAGCCCTTTAAAAAATTCACTAAATAAGTTCAACCAAGGTTTTTATTGTATGTCTGCAACAGCTTGGCTACTGTTTTGTTTTGTTCTGAGATAGGGGCTCAGCTGTAGCCTTGGATGGCGTAGAATTCACTATACAGACCAAGCTTGCCTCAGACTCACAGAGATCCACCTGCCTCTGCTTCCCAAGGACTGAGATTAAAGAGGCAGATGGACCCTGGGACCCCCGGCGCTCATCAGCCTGCATGTCTAACAAAAACGTTGTTGTTCTGCTGTGGGGATGAGGTGGTTGCTTTTGGTTTTACATGAGTCTTGCTAGGTAGCCCAGGCGGCTTCATAATTCTGATTTTTTTTTTCCATCTCAACAAGTATGGGATTATAGGCATGAGCTAAAAGCTACTCTTGGCTGAAAGCTTCTTTTTAATTAAAAAAAAAAAAAGATACAGTGAAATAAATTCTACCAAGGCTGTCACAGAACTCACCGTGTAGACCAGAGTGGCCTAGAGCTTACCTGGTTCTTCAACATCCCAAGTGCTGGGACTAAAAGGTATTTGCTCCCATGCCTGATGCTTAACTAGAATACAATAAAAATACTTTTGTATTGAATACTACATAGGAAATGAGACTATTTCTCCTGTTGTTCTAAGTCTGCACTGTAGATGCAGAGCTAAGGAGCAGAGTCTACACCGTAGATACAGAGCTAAGGAGACTATTTCTCCTGTTGTTCTAGGTCTACACTGTAGATGCAGAGTTAAGGAGCAGAGTCTTCACTGTAGATGCAGAGCTAAGGAGCAGAGTGGTGCTTTGGGGGAAGTACATAGCTTATAATATTGATTATGTAATTGGAGTTTTGTTCAATTATTTTCTTGTTTTCTCTCCATGTTTCTAGTATAGTTAAAGCCACAACTTAAAGTACTGCTAATACATATCTTAAAACACATAAAATAAAATGTTTCAATTCAGTGGTTCTTAGTGTTGTTTAGTGGGACGAGTCAAAGGACAGTACGTAAGCAGTTCTCTTGCCAGCGCAGTGACTGTCTCTCCTGAATCCAGGTGCCTCTGCTGTTTGATTTCCCTCTAGTTATGTGTGTATGTTCATGTTGTATAGTTTAATAAACACACTGTGTTTAACATGCTTCTACAGAATCAAGCGTCTCATCATAAAGGATGTTTGCTGTAAAGCCCTTGTACAAACTCTACAATGGTATTACAACTCTTTGACTGATATGTGTGAGATGATTTTATCTGAATTGTCTGATGTGTTTATGGTGTAAGCTATATTTTCTTTTCTTATTGTAGATTCAGAAGAGGCTCAGTCTGTAAATCCTTCCAGCGTTGATGAAAATATTGACTCGGAGACAGAGAAAGACTCTTTCGTCTGTGGAAGTAAAGTCCTCCCAAGCAAAGCCCCGCCACTGCCTTCTGCACTGGACGAGTATGAGTTCAAGGACGATGACGAAGAAGAGATGAGTAAGATGATTGACGACAGGCACATTCTTAGGAGAGAACAGCGGAGAGACAATGAATCGGAAGCAGAAAGGAGTGGTCTATTTTCAAAACAGGAGAAAGCCTTCTATTCTAAGTCATTTAAAACTAAGAAACAGAAGCCATCGAGGGTTCTGTACTCCAGTACTGAAAGTTCTGATGAAGAGGTTCTTCAGAACAGAAAGATTTCTACTGCGTGTTCTGTTGCTGAAACATCACATTCTGATATGCAAGCCAAAAGAGAATATGAATACAAACAGAAAGGCAAAGTTAAAAGAAAATTAAAAAATCAGAATAAAAACAAAGAGAACCAAGAGCTGAAACAAGAAAAAGAGGGGAAAGAAAACAGCAGGATAGCAAACTTGACAGGTAATGCCACGCTGGAGTGCTCGGAAAAAAACAGAGAGGAGGGGAACTTCAGGAAATCCTTTAGCCCAAAGGATGATACCTCATTGCACTTATTTCATATTTCCACTGGTAAATCTCCTAAACATTCCTGTGGGTTAAGTGAAAAACAGACACCACCCCTGAAGCAAGAACACACAAAAGCATGCATCTCCCCAGGAAGTTCTGAAACGTCATTTCAGCCTGACGTCACTCGGTATGATAATGCAGAATCTGAGTTCTTGCCAGAAAGTTCAAATGTAAAATCTTACAAGCACAAGGAAAAAAACAAACATCAGAAAGATTTTCACGTAGAATTTGGTGAAAAATCAAATGTCAAAATTAAAGATGAAGATCACAATCCAGCATTTGAAAACTCAGACTGCACGCTGAAGAAGATGGATAAAGAGGGCAAAACATTAAAAAAACATAAACTAAAACATAAAGAGAGGGATAAAGAAAAGCACAAAAAGGAAGCTGACGGTGAAAAGGAAAAATATAAAAATAAAGACAATGCTAGAGAGCCGCAGAGGAGCGTTGAGTTTGACAGAGAGTTTTGGAAAGAAAATTTTTTTAAAAGTGATGAAACTGAGGATCTCTTTTTAACTATGGAACATGAGTGCCTAATAGAAAAAAAGTCAAAAATGGAAAAAAACATGAAAGATGATAGGTCAGCTAAGGAGAAGCATGTCTCAAAAGAGAGGAACTTTAAAGAAGAGCGGGAGAAGACTAAAAAGGAAAATGAAAAATCTCTTAGGGAAGAAAAGCTGAAAGATCCGAGAGAAGAAAAAGATAGTGTATCAGCTGAGAAGGAAGCAGAGTGCAGCTCCGTGGCTGTCGGTGCGAACCAGGAAGCTGCAGGGCTGCATGCCTCAGAAAAGGAAGTGGACACTGAGAAGCAAGAAAGGCACATGAAAGAAAGGGAAAAACCTGACAGACGCTTTCAGAGTAAGGAAAAGGAGCTTGACAGGACTGAAAGAAAATTTCCCGAAAAAGAAAAGAAGATGAAACATGAACATAAGTTAGAAAAAGAGAAGCTAGATTTCAGTGACTGTGCTGACAGATTGAGAGAGAAGGACAAGCTGTACTGTCACCAGGCAGAAAGGTGCCACAAGGATGGTGAGAAGATGAAAAACACTGTCAGAAAAACTGACGACAGAGAGAGGAACAGAGAAAAGACAGATAGAAAGCATGACAGAGAGAAACCTGAGCGGGAGAGGTGCTTAGCAGAAAGCAAAGAAAAGCACTTAGAGAAAAGAAAGCAATCCGACAGCAGCGAGTATTGCAAATCAGAGAAGGTCAGAACTAAAGACAAAGACAGGGAAGGAGAGAAGAAGGAGAAACTGAGAGATAAAGAAAGTGTGACTGTAACTAACTTGAGACATTTTCAGGAAGACAGAAAGTCAAGTACAGGAGACAGCAGTAGGAAAAGCCAGCATGAGAAAGCTCTGGCCCTTAGAGAAAGGGCAAGAGATGAGCCGCTGAGAACTCCAGAGGGCAGAGAGACAGATAAGAAGGACATAGACAGATACAAAGAGCGAGATAAGCGGAAAGAGAAAGCCCAGCTAAATACTGTAATCAGACTAAAATCTGAAACAGAGAAAATTAAACCTAAATTATCGCCAGCATCAAAAGATATTCGACCTAAAGAGAAGAGGTTAGTAAATGATGATTTAATGCAGACAAGCTTTGAACGAATGCTCAGCCTTAAAGACCTAGAAATAGAGCAGTGGCACAGAAAACATAAGGAAAAAATTAAGCAAAAAGAAAAAGAACGATTACGGAATCGTACTTGTTTAGAACTTAAAGTAAAAGATAAAGAAAAAACAAAACATGTACCCACTGAATCCAAAACTAAAGAACTTACCAGGTCGAGAAGTTCAGAGTTGACCGATGTTTATAACAAGGAGAAACAATCTAAAGACGTTGGAAGTAATCGATCACAATCTGTTGACAACAAAAATGTATTGACTTTAGGAAAGCCATCCTACATTTCAGAGAGCAGCTCAAACCGGTCTCCAAGGTCGGAAGGCGAGAGACTGGGGCTTAGCTCACGGTCTGTGTCCGTGCTTTCGGTCGCTAGTTCAGAAGACTCCTGCCACACAGTGACAACCCCGAGGCCTCTCGTTGAGTATGACTCTGACTTTATGTTAGAGGGCTCAGAGTCTCAGTTGTCATTTTCTCAGTCACCATTTTTGCCAAATGCCAAATCTCCAGCTCTTTATGAAAGAGAGCTGGAGAGTCTCGCTGAACTACCAGAACGACTTAAACCACCGTATACAAACAGACTTTCAGTATGCCATCTCAGGTCATCTTCTGTGGAGGATGTTAAACTAATCACTAATGAGGTAAGACCTGCTGTAGAACTCAGAAGATGTAGCATGCCCTCAGTCATTTGTGAACCCATAAAACATTTCCAAGTATCAGAAGAAAGCGGTCAAGGCAACCTAACTGTGCCAAGAGAGGCTTGTCCGTCTCCCAAACCTCAAGTGTCTTCAACAGTACCTGAAAGAGGCCTTCTGCAGGTGTCTGACTTACATCCTAACTGTACAGGCTCTCCAACAAGGTCTGTGAGCAGCAGCTCTATATCATCTGATGTAAATGTAATCAAGAGTGCTCCTCTTGTGGGTACATTGATTGACAGTTCGATGCATTTGGAACCATCTAATCAGGTTGGAGTGATCCAAAGTAAATCATGGGAGACGCCTGTTGATAAACTGGAGTCTTTAAGCACAAATGACTTTATCTGTCCAGATTCTAATACATCTGATCAAGATTCCTCTGCTCAGAGTTTTTATAATTCAGAAAACAAAATGTTAAGAGAACAAAATGCAGACTGCTTACCTCTGCACCAGCCTGAACTGCCAGGAAACTCATGTGCTCAGGACCCAGCATCCTCTCTGTCTTCACCTCAGCCCTGCTCTTTTTCCAACCAATCACTGACAGATGCTGACTCTGTTCCGAAACCTGTGTCGTTGTCATATGTTGCCAGTCAAGAGCCAGGTGTTGTACAGCAGAGAAGTGCAGCTCAGATGACCAGTTCTGTTTTAGATAGTGATAATAACTTTACCAAAGATGTGGAAAACACATTTGTCCTAACAGACATTCAGAAGACGAATTCTTTTGTCCCCACTTACTCTGAAAGCACTGTACAGGAAACCCTCCCAAGCTTTGAGAAGGCCAGTACTTTGCTTGTGTTGCCATCAGAAAAGGACTTCAGTGGGAGGGATGCTGCTCAGCTAAGCACACACTATGCGTTTAGCACACTCCCGGACAAGTCTTCCAGTAGCCATGAAATTGAGAAGGGCCCAGAGGGTACTCAAGGCATTTCACACGAAAAAGAAAACAAACTGCAAAGTTTGGTCTTAACTCAGTTGAGTAAATGTGATTCTGATTTGTATGAAATGAATGCAGGGATGCCAAAAGGAAACCTGAATGAACAGGATAACCCAAAGCACGGCCCTGACAGTGAAAAGTACTCACTGTCCACTGAAGACGAGGAATCTCAGCAGAGCACCTTATCAAGTGTGGAGAACCATTCCCAGCAGTTAGCCCAACCAGGGCTGCATAAACATGACCAGCTCAGTAGAGCGGAGTTAGAAGAAAGTGCTGAAGACGATAAGACTGAAACCCAGACCCCTCAAAGAATGACCAGAAACAAAGCAAGTGCAGTGGTCAGTCAAAGCAAGCAGATGCTTGCTAGCTGTACACTTTTAGCAGAGAAAGATAACGAGTCCTCCCCTAGGGGACGAATCAGACTCACTGAAGAAGATGATCCTCAGATCCACCATCCACGGAAAAGGAAGGTGCCCCGGGTCCCTCAGCCTGTGCAAGTGCGTCCCTCTTTACTACAAGCTAAGGAGGAGACTCAGCAGTCTCTAGCAGCCATTGTAGATTCTCTGAAACTAGATGACATTGAGCCATACAGTTCTGAGAGAGCAAATCCATATTTTGAATATTTGCACATAAGGAAAAAAATTGAAGAAAAACGCAAGTTGCTATGTAGTGTCATTCCTCAGGCTCCTCAGTATTATGATGAATATGTAACGTTTAATGGATCATATCTCCTGGATGGAAACCCCTTAAGCAAGATTTGTATTCCTACAGTAAGTAGTTTGTTACTCAGTAAACATCTCAACACTATCCTTGGGATTTAGCTCAGTGGTAATGTACTCCTCTCACGTGCAGAAGGCCTTGGCTTCAGTCTCCAGTATTAGGGAAAATTTGTAATGCAAGCTGCTTATGTCATTTTATATTTTTTGGAGTTAATATTTTAAATGTTCAGTCAGTATGTCCCAAGTATTACTTCAACATATAATAGAGGTACAGTTATTTGAGATATTTTACTTCTTTTTTCCACAGAGTTTGAAGTACTTACCATACATGTCAGCTCTGACTGACCACACTTCCCAAAGTGGCTTCCTTATCAGGCAGCATGCACTGCGCCTGCATTGCCTCGCCTGCGGACCCTTGTGTTTTAGAGGAGCCATGTTTTGATTTCTCTGAAGACTAAGGCCTCTCTGCATGACTTGATCCCATCAGTTCATCTTCTCTGGAACCTTCCTCTAATGAACACTTCCTTCTCACTAGTGGGTTTTCTCCAGTCTTCTCTCTTGATTGGTCTATATTTGCCCACCCAATATAGTTGGATTACTTTTAGCTTAGAGAGGGGAGAGAATCTCCATTGATTTTTTTTTTTCCTAGCTCATCAACCTTACTGTCTCCTTCATTGCCATGCTTGCCCCAAGGAATTTGTATGTAACAGTTATACCACTTCATCTCCTATTCTTGAGCCATCATGCCATAGCAGAAACTACCACTGAGCTGTTTGTCAGCTTCATTAGATTATTTTTGTTCTGCTTGTCTGATATGATGTCCTGACCACCTTGCTTGCTCTTCATTAAATCCTCCTTCATGTACTTCATTAAGTACTTGTATTTGTTTTGGTTCCCTGCCTTATTGTCTAGTCTTTCTGTCCCAGCAACTAAGATAAGCCACTAAATTTGCCTCCTTTTTGATTTGCCTCCTCTCTTTTCCCATTTTCTATATTGCGACTGTGGTGTGATGACTTCGTTACACCTTAGGTACTCAGGTGCATGGATATTCCATATTCAAACGTTTGTTATATTGCATATACAAACAACAAGCATATGCTAAGCATTGTGCTAGGAACTAGATATTAAAGGTGAACAAGATTGACATTCTCAGTCCAGCTTCATGATGGTCTGCATTGGTCATAAAGCATACCTGTTGTCAGGGTGTGGTGCTGCAGACCAATAGTGCCAACACTGGGATCCGATGTCCTGCTCTCTAACGGAGTCAACAAACTGTCAAATGTTACGATATAACTTCCTTTCTCCTAATAGGCCAGCAGCAGTCATGCACAAGGACACGGAAAGGAAGACACCAGGAGAAGGGAGAATGCCCAGGGTCAGGGAGGGTTGTTTCCAGACATGCCTATCTACTTTAACAGCAAATAGCAACTTCCTCTGCAAGTAATCAGAAAGCAGAGGCCGCTGGAATACCCAGCTGGGGATGAACTCAGAAGTTTTGAATGATTATACACAAAGTTTCCTGGGATAGCACATACAATAAAAAAAAAAATTAAAACCACAAGTTTATTGCATAGTTTCATCTACTTTTATATGAGAGTTCATTAACACTAGGCTTTTTGTGTTTACTCTTATCAAGTCTACAAAGAGGTCTTGCTTACAGATGTGTGATGTTCATGTCTCCAAGAATGCTTCTGTTTTTATACCACCTGGTCTATTTGTGTGGCTCCTTGATATCTTCCTATGACTGATAGTCTAAAATAGCTCTGTAGTAATTAACTTTTTAGTCCTAGTAATTTGTTCTTTGAAATTTTGCTGTAGCGTAAGAGTCAAAACATCTAAGCATAGTGGAATGTCCTGTGAGGTTTTAGATCATTAGAGCTGACTAAAGAGTCTCACTCAATTGTGTAATGGCAGTTTTCATCAGACACATTCAATGTGGCAAATAAGCAGACAGGACTTATTAGATTCAGCATTTTCTAGATCCATTGCTTTGGGTGGAGCATTGTGTTAGTGGGAGCCTACGACAAGCCTTGTGTTAGTGGGAGCCTACGACAAGCATTGTGTTAGTGGGAGCCTACGACAAGCATTGTGTTAGTGGGAGCCTACGACAAGCCTTGTGTTAGTGGGAGCCTACGACAAGCATTGTGTTAGTGGGAGCTTATGACAAGCATTGTGTTAGTGGGAGTGTATGACAAGGCTTTTCACTTCATGTCAGCAGGAAAAGAAGGGAAGGCGTGCCTCCCTCCCCGAGCCAGGTCTCTTTTTTCAGTTCCACCGCCTTCCAGTAGTTTACCCAATTTTCTTTGGACAAAACTGATTTGGATTAAACTATTGATTAGATCATATCCCTAATTGTCTTAAGTTTCATTTGTCAGGCTGATAGACCTGGGAAGACAGAACCTCAAATGAGGAGTCTTCTCCATCAGATTGGTTTGTGAGCATGTTTTGGGGGACATTTCTTGTTTGATAATTGATGGAGGAAGCCTACCCCACTGAGTGGCACCATCCCTTGGAGCATGGGCCTGGTCTGTATTAGAAAAATAGCTAAGCAAGCCAGTAAGCAACATGCCACCATTGGTTTCTGCTTCTAGCTCCCGTCTCTAGTTCCAGCCTTGGCTTTTCCCAGTGATGATCTGGAACCCACAAGCCAAAGAAGTCCTTCCCTCCTGGGTTGTTCTGCTCAGCGTTTTGTCCCAGCAGTAAAGAAGAAAGTTAAGAACGATGACTCGAATGCTCCCACACACTCTTTATTAATCCTAAGTGTCAGATTGACAGAATTAACCATTCCCAAATTGTATTGTTTAATTCATGAAATGTCATGTTTTAAGTTATTCACTAAAACTTTAATTGTAGATAAAAACTTAATAGTTTATGTATGCTTTCTAATTAGATCACACCACCACCGTCGCTGTCAGATCCACTTAAAGAGCTCTTTCGGCAACAGGAAGTAGTAAGGATGAAACTGCGTTTGCAACATAGTATTGAAAGGGTAAGGTACCCTCAAATATAAATTATGCAAAAAATAACCATTTTAAAAATACAGGAAAATGGATGATGGCTTTTTATAATGTTGCCTATCTTCTGCTGTGTAAGGAACTGCCCTGACTTTGTTACCTTGCACTCATCCGGTTAAAGAGGGACTTTTGCACTATCTTAGGACATCCTTAGTACAGTTCATGCTGAAGGGTTAAAGAGGGAGTTTTGCACTACCTTAGGACATCCTTAGTACGGTTCATGCTGAAGGGTACTTTCATATCTAAAATCTCTATTATGTGTTATTTGTTAAATTTGTAATATTAGAATAGTCAGTTAATTTTTTAGTACTCCTTTGGTATATCAACTGCTTTAGGCATAATGGCAAAGGCTACATTATTCATCCTCATGGGTCTGCCTTAGTATCTTGTTAGTAGTTAATCTTGACATGAAATAAAAAGATAAAGGGGTGCTGGGGAGGTGGTTGAATGCTTAAGACACTCCCTGTTCTTGTGGAGGACATGGGCTCAGGTCTAAGCACCCATATGGTGGCTCACAGCCATCTCACTCCTATCCAGAGGACCCAGAGCCCTCTTCAGTCTTCCACAGGCAGCAGGCGGACACGTACCTATACACACATGCAGACACAACATTTAGACAAAGTAAACAAAAAATCATTTTATAAAGGACAAAATCCTATGATCCTAGAGAGCATGAAAGTCAGTTTATGTGGATTTGCCAAATATAACCCGTGAGCTGGATGTGGTGGTACACACTTTTATTCTCAGAACTCCAGAGGCAGAGGCAGGCAGAACGAGGGATCTTTGTGAGATCAAAGCCAGCTGGTCTAGATAACAAGATCCAGAACCACATACAGAGACCATTTCTTAAAAAAAAAAAAAAAAATAGGTAGACCTCCATATCCCCTTAAGCTTGTGGTAAAGTTCTATGGTCTGTAAAAGATGCAAGCTATGTTTCACAGATGTATACAGTATATATTTCTGTGACTAAAGTTCATCTGATTGCAAAGAGAAGCAAGGAGGGAGCGCAGAGCACTGGCTCCAGGTGCACACTGCACACTGGGAGGGAGCGCAGAGCACTGGCTCCAGGTGCACACTGCACACTGGGAGGGAGCACAGAACACTGGCTCCAGCTGCACCCTGCACACTGGGAGGGAGCGCAGAGCACTGGCTCCAGCTGGACCCTGCACACTGGGAGGGAGCGCAGAGCACTGGCTCCAGCTGGACCCTGCACACTGGGAGGGAGTGCAGAGCACTGGCTCCAGCTGCACCCTGCACACTGGGAGGGAGCGCAGAGCACTGGCTCCAGCTGCACACTGCACACTGGGAGGGAGCGCAGAGCACTGGCTCCAGCTGGACTCTGCACACTGGGAGGGAGCGCAGAGCACTGGCTCCAGCTGCATCCTGCACACTGGGAGGGAGCACAGAGCACTGGCTCTAGCTGCACACTGCACACTGGGAGGGAGCGCAGAGCACTGGCTCCGGCTGGACCCTGCACACTGGGAGGGAGCGCAGAGCACTGGCTCCGGCTGGACCCTGCACACTGCCGTGCGCGTCTCCCAGCACAAAGGAGGCAGAGTGCGTGCTGCCAGCCTGTCCTCACAAGCCACGGCTGGCAAGGCTGACCTCATGACATCCTTGCTAGTATAGGTCTCAGAGACATCTTGGTTGACATTGCAGGCAAAATACAAGGGTAACCACCAACTAGCTCAAGCCTATAGCCAGGATCAGCATGGGCTACAGTCTTCAGATGGACATTGTTAAATGCAAAAACTTTACTTCAGGACTCAGCCTATTCCATAACTGGAAGTTTGGAATACTTTCATTAAAGAGGAGTGTTTGTTTTCTGTAAATAACATCTTCATAAAAATTAAACTGAAGCCAGGCGGTGGTGGCGCCTTTAATCCCAGCACTTGGGAGGCAGAGGTAGGTGGATTTCTGAGTTCAAGGCCAGCCTGGTCTACAGAGTGAGTTCCAGGATAGCCATGGCTACACAGAGAAATCCTGTCTGGAAAAACCAAAACAACAAACAAATAAATGAAATTAAAGTGGGTCTGGAGACATGACTCAGCAGTTAAGAGCACTTGTTTGTCTTGCAGAGGACCTGAGTTGGTTTTCAGCATACACATTGGAGCTCACAGTCACCTATAAGTGCTCCCTTCTGGCCTCTGCACGCATGCGCAGGCAGGGGGAGGACGCAGACATACTTGTGTATGAGGGCAAATACACACATGAAAAGACAGAGCAAGCATGAGAAGAGAGTGTGCGCACATGCTAGAGTGACTGCAGTAGGCGCGTTAAGGGAATACACTGAGAGTACATAAGGGAAGGAGCCCTCATAGGTCGTGGGTCAGAGTGTAAAACTAACAGTTGCTATGAACAGCTGGCTGTTCCTCAGCAGGTGACAGACTTGTTGCCAGAAGTTTTACTCCTAGTTATTATCTTAGAAGCAGTAAGGATATATGTCCAGAGCAAAGGACCTTCAGCATAAATGTTCACGGCAGTGTTTCGTAGTAGCCCCAAAGAATGGCAACTTTGGAGGAGGGAGAACATTATCTCAGCCCCGTTATGACGCCTCTCTCTAAGCCTGAGAATTAATGTGGCATACAGCAGATGATCAAAAGTTGTACATATATTTTGCGTAAGTTTTACTTACTGTGGAGCCCACCTGAGGAAATGAAGACCTAAAGAAGTGGAGAAGCACTCGTGCTTCTGTGTTGGGTCAGACAGAGAACCTAGGACAGAAAGGCAAGATGCAGGCTGTCTCCACTCTCTTGTTCCTCCCTCACTCTGGTGGTGAGAATGGCCCTTCCCCGCTGCACGAGGCCTTCTCTCACACGGGGTTTACTTTCCCTGCGGCCGTCTCTCACACGGGGTTTACTTACTGCTCACAGCACCCTGGCTCTGTTTGTTTTTAAAACACCTTCAGATAATCATGCCAAATCAGCATGCTTGGCAGTGGCTTGGCCTGCCACCCTTCAGACCTAAACGATCATCAAAGAGTGCCACACATAAAGCGTGTTGTCCACAGTAGAATACGGTCTGTCCTCAGCAGAGTAGATGTGTAGTGCACACCCGCATCATGAGTGAGCCTTGAAAAGGCAAGACGGAGTGAGGAGAGCCTCACAAAAGACCACAGAATGGATGACTTTATTAACAGATAACGGAGTGCTCAAAACAAGAAAGAGGAGTGACTGCTAATAATATGGGATTTATTTATGGTCTATGTAATGAAAATGTTCTGGAAATAGAAAGTGGGTTCATTATTTTATATGCATTAGGGTTCTGTTGGCATGTATGTCTGTGCACCACATGCATGCCTAGTGTCTGTAGGAGTTAGAATAGGGTGTCGCATCTGCTGAAATTAGAGTTAGAGACAGTCGTGAGCCTCCATGTGGGTGCTAGGAACTGAACTCGGCTCCTCTACAAGAGCAGCAGCTGCCCTTAAGCACTGAGCCATCTCTCCCCAGCCCTCACAGGACTTTAAAGTGTTCTAACCCTTTAAAATTTTTTTTTTTTATTTTTAAGAAACTACCAGTTTTGGAGAGGGAAGACTTTCCTAGAACACTAGGAATTCTTAAGCTTCCTAAGCTTCCTGGGAAGAAAATTCCACTTTATGGTTAAGATTACTTAGCTTAGTGAAGCTTAAAGTATTTATCTAATTCTACAAACAACTATATGATTGTTAAAAATCACTCTGTGTTCAACTAGGAAAAACTTATTGTATCCAATGAACAAGAAGTTCTGCGAGTTCATTACAGAGCTGCAAGAACACTGGCCAACCAAACCCTGCCATTTAGTGCTTGCACTGTCTTACTGGATGCAGAAGTGTACAATGTGCCCTTGGACTCACAGGTAAAGTGCTAGTTTATAGAGTGCTTTCGAGAACTATGGTGTGCCTGTGTTTAGATCCGCATTCGAAGAAGAAAGTGCAATTAAAGGCAAAGAATAAATGCAACTCTTAAAAGTACCCCTGGAGAAGCCGGCCCTCTGTAGTGGTGTTTGTTATAGAGCCAGATCATCTCCTGGGTGTGGTTGCATATGCCTCTGAGCCAAGAACGAGAGCGCTTGAAAACTGTCTACTCAGCAAAAATCAAAGGCTGAGAGCATAACTTGGTAGGTTAAGTGCTTACCATGCCAGTGTGAGGACCTGAGTTTGAATCCCCAGGCATGGTAGTGCACATCTAGACTCTTGGTGCTCCTGCAGCAAGAAGAGAGGAGACAGGAGGACTCTGGCACACACAGCAGCATGCACAGAGACTTTGTCTTACACAAGTGGGACATAAGGACTGATGCCCAAGGTTGTCCTCCAGTGTTTAGACATGCACCATGGCCTGTGTGCACCTGTACCCACCCATGACCACGCCAGTGCATATACCCATATATATACTTACAGATGACTGTAACTTGTCATTTGTTTCTAAAGTCGATATTAAGCGATCCATCTAGCTCTGACACCTTGGTGGACCAGTGAGCTTGCTGGGTTCTTCAGAGGAGCATAGACAAGTTACAAGCATGCACACCTGCAGAGAACCCCTCGCCTCTCCTCACCCTGTCCCCACTCGCCTCTCCTCACCCTGTCCTGCACTTATTCCTCACTTACATAAACTGGGCCTCCCTCCATGTGGGAGTGTTTATACGATTAATGTTGTGAAGGCTGTGTGTAGTCAGCAGTTGCCATGTCTCACCCAGCAACAGCAGCACATCAGTATTAATTCCTGGATCCAAGAAAGGAGCTTGGCTGTAAGAAAATGAATAAATTCAACACAGAGCCATTGACATACTTAAGAATTAACGTTTTTAAAACTTCTAATAACCAAAGTTAGCAGGTTAGTAATGTTTCTAAAAGGTGGGCCACATGTATACTGAGATCTTTTAATTTTGTGCCATTATAAAGTAATGTGATCCATTTTAAGAAATATAAATGGAGATTTATAATCAAGCAACAATGAAACTCTCTTAAAAGGCTTATTCTTTGGGCAGTCAACAACTTTTTAAATGACAAAAGATATATCAGAACTGGATATTGAAGTAAGAAACTACTAGATCAGAACATTTTATGATTTCTAAAAAAGTGTAAGGCATGTGAAGACTTAATCATTCACTTCATTAACTTCTTTCTTTTCAATTCCTGGGTAAGCACAGTTGCTGACAAGCCTGGCAGCCTGAGTTGTAGCCACAGGACCCACATCATGGAGGTAGAGAGCCAGTTCCTGCAAGGTGTCTTCTGACCTTCACGCATACACATTGGCATGGTTAGGAACGTGGTTAGGCTGAGGAATGCTTAGCCTCTGAGGGATTAAAAGGAGGATTTGAACCAGTCATGGTGATTCCTACCTGTAATCTCAGCAGGAGGTTCACAGACTGTGTTATGAGACCCTGTCTCATAAACACCATGATGTGTACTTTATTATTACATTCATTTACTCATTATGTGTGCCTATGAGCCTGCACGCCATAGTCTGTGTGTGAAGATCACTTGTAGGAGTTGGGTCCTTTCCGCCCTACCGTGTGGGTCCACCCTGTGGCTTGAACTGGGCACATAAAGCTTGGCAGCAAGCAGGCTTGCTTACCTAAGAATTTAAAAATTAAATCACTTCCTAGGAAATTCAGAATGATCTCAAATCAGAGACGTAACAGGTTGAACCAGTCTCCCTTGGTCACAGAGGTCCTCCAGAAGGGGTGTTTTCGTGTTAAGGTGGAGCCATCTCTGCTTCTGACTGTATCCCCTTTCCATATAGAGCCACCAAAGTTTGTCAAGCTCTGCAAAAATAAACTACATGTTGTTAATGGAAGGGCATTTTGGTAGTTCAGATCACTTAATTATACATTGACTTAAATTTTCCTGTGAGCCAGGCTTCCAAGTTAAAATCTGAGCGTGATGGAATTAATACCAGGAGATGAGGCTCACTCCTCAGCAAGATGGTAACCAGCAATAGTTGACATTGGTAACAACTGAATCCAGAAAGAACCCATTTACTAAAGACTGGCTTTAGGGTAGGTCATAGTAGCAGATTGATGTCTTATCAGGTGGCCTGCGTCTTCAGAATTCTGTAAGCACTGTGTCTACTCGATACAGAAATGACAGCTTCATTAAACTTTATCTTTAGAAATACGTCTATCATTGATAAAAGTGGAACACACAATAAATGGGATATTAAAGGGTTTTTTAAAGTGTTTGACTGCATTCTTTTTAGTCTGATGACAGCAAAACTTCTGTGAGAGATCGATTTAATGCAAGACAGTTCATGTCCTGGTTGCAAGATGTGGACGATAAATTTGACAAACTAAAGGTGGGTACATGTGCATGCAGCCATTGTCTGTTGTGGGTACACGTGCATGCAGCCGTTGTCTGTTGTGGGTACACGTGCATGCAGCCGTTGTCTGTTGTGGGTATACGTGCATGCAGTTGTTGTCTGTTATGGGTACACGTGCATGGCAGTCGTTGTCTGTTGTGGGTACACGCGCATGCAGTCGTTTTTTGTGAGTACACGTGCATGCAGTCGTTGTCTGTTGTTCTGACACAGGTTCTCACGAGTCCCAGACTAGTTCTGAACTTGATATGAAACCAAGGCTAGCCTTGAGCTTCAGAGACTCTGCTTCTTGTTGAGTCCTGGGATTCTATGCATTGCACTGCCAGGCCAGTGACCTCAAGTGTTTGCCAAGCAAGTCCTCCACTAACTGAGCAGCGTCCTTTGAAGCAGCGTGAATGGATGCCTCCTTTGAGAGGAGAGCAGTAGCTCAGCAGATAAGAATGCTCACTGCCCTTACAGGGGCCCAGGGTCTGTTTCCAGCACTCTTAGGGATCATCTGTAATTCCAGGGGATCCAATGCCCTCTTCTGAATTTTGGTCTCTACAGGCACTAGGCACTAATGTGGTTCACATATGCATATGCAAACCAAACACCCATACATAGCAAATTAATTAGGTTAATGTTTTCTCTTTCCTTAGAAGTCAGTAGTGCTGGGTGGTGGTGGCGGCGGCGGCGCACGCCTTTGATCCCAGCACTCAGGAAGCAGAGGCAGGCAGGTCTCTGAGCTCAAGGCCAGCCTGCTCTACAGAGTGAGTTCCAGGATACCTGGGACTACACAGCAAGACCCTGTCTCAAAAAAAAAAAAAAAAAAAACACTGGGCAGTGGTGGCGCACGCCTTTAATCCCAGCACTTGGGAGGCAGAGACAGGCAGCTTTCTGAGTTTGAGGCCAGCCTGGTCTACAGAGTGAGTTCCAGGACAGCCAGGGCTATACAGAGAAACCCTGTCTCAAAAAACTAAAACTAAAAAATAAATAAAAAAAGACGTACCTACGATAGGGGCCTGGAGAGAAGGCTCAGCAGCAGAGGGAGCATGCTGGTTCTAGAGAGGACTTAGATTTGATTCCACTTCCTGTGTCAGCTGACACTAACCACTCAGGACTCCAGCTTCAGAGGGACCTGATGCCTCCGGCCTCCCATGCACGTATCCACACAGAAACACATACACATAGTTAAAGTCCGTCAAAGGGCCACAGAAAGAGGAGTTGTGTGGGTCTTTGTACTCACTATCCAGTGTACCTATCTGCTTAACAGCTCTAACATAAAAAATAGAATGTTGAAACAAATACGTTCTGTACAGTGGTGCGCCCTTGAAATCCTAGCTCTTTGGGATACAGAGGCAGAAAGATTTCTTACACGTTTGAAGCGAGCTAGACTACACAGCAAGACCCTGTCTCCAAAAATAATAATAATTAATAATAATAATAATAATAATAATAATAATAATAATTGACCTGAAATTTTAAAGCATTTCTGTCTAGATTTTACAATTCTTTCAATAATTTGGAATCTCATAATTTCAGAGAATATTAGCAACCCCAAATTAAACAGATGATATGAAGTGGCAGACCCAGAAGTAAGGGCACATTGGTGTGAACAGGGGCCTGAAGGCTTTGTGGTGTGAACTGTTCCCTAGCCTTGTGCATCTGTCTCGGCCCCTACCAAAGCTGGGGGTGAGATTATCTTGAAACATCAAGTGTAACAGATTAATCAAGTCTTCTCTTCTTTTAAATAGACCTGTCTTTTAATGAGGCAGCAACATGAAGCTGCAGCTTTAAATGCCGTCCAGAGACTGGAATGGCAGCTCAAACTCCAGGAACTGGACCCTGCCACGTATAAATCTATCAGTATTTATGAGATCCAGGAGTTCTATGTCCCCCTTGTTGACGTGAACGATGACTTTGAACTGACTCCCATATAGCAGTGGGTACCTGGGTCGGTGTCGCCGTAAACTGACCATGTCTAGACTTATACTGTGGAATACTGGCTTTAAGAAAGACCCTGATACTACGTCTTTACCGTTGTTAGTGAAGGTAACTAAAGCTGGCTATGTAGTGAACACTGTCATTTTATAAAAATAAAGAAAAATAGTTTGGATCTTTGGTCCAAATACAGTTTCTAACAGAAAACTATTATTTATATTGATCACAGGTAACTATCGCATTAGAACAAACTGAGTAGATCTTTAAAAAGTTGAGAAAATGTGTTAACAACGCTGGAAGTCGTTAGCACCCCAAGTAGCAGGACACAAGTGACAAGTGCTCGGGTCTCTCGTGGGCTGCATTAAACATGCAGGAGTAATCTCAAAGATTCAGTTCCTACCAAATAGGCTCTAATGTAGAAGAAAATCTTGGCACAAAATTCTGAAGTTTATTTTATCTGTAAATT
Source organism: Mastomys coucha (assembly GCF_008632895.1). Lineage (NCBI taxonomy): Eukaryota > Metazoa > Chordata > Mammalia > Rodentia > Muridae > Mastomys > Mastomys coucha. The sequence goes on along the minus strand of NW_022196896.1, from coordinate 130,636,468 downwards.
AATTGTACAGTTTTCTTTTTTGAAAGTTTTAATATTGTCTTCCTTTTTAATAACTTATTTTATACATATTGTATATCTTGTAATTAATGGTCAAATGTATACAAGGAACTGACCCTCAAAATGTGTACAAAGAGATAATTGTAAAACTGTCTGTTCTGTTGGACCAAAGTTGTAGTTTTTGGAGTGTTTTAGCCGTGTGTTCCGATAGTAACCTTTAAATAAGGTGTGCATGTGCTCGAGTTAGCCTGCGTCCATCCCATAACTGTAAAGATGGCGGCTGGGTTGTAGTGCATGCTTCCTGCAAGTTAACTCTTTCTGTAACCGAGGCCTGAGACAGTGTCCTGTGCGAGCCCGGGCCCTTCGTGCTGGACACTCACGTAGAGGCAGCCATAAACAGTAGCTTTAGCTCTCCCGTCCTCTCCCTGGAGAAGGCCTGCTCCCCCAAACAACAACAAATGCCTTTGAATGGAAATTCCGAAATTGTAAATGTCTATTTTAATACTCAACTATGAAAGATTTGTAAATATATGTAAATATGTTTAATAAATTTTATTGGTCATGTTAAATCATTGTAAACTTTTTTACATTGCTTAAATTTAATCTTTTAAGCTTAATAGCCTTTGCACTTATAAAATAAAAATGGAATGCTGAAGTCAAATGAGATATTTGGTTGTCAGAAGAAGTAAAAGTCTAGGAATATTCCAGTCCCTGAAATAGTCATGAAATTTTTAATTAATATATTGTCTTTTTTCCTTGTATCAAAATGCAAAATGTATAATTTGCAAAATTTTGTAATTGAAATAAGATTTGGTATGCTTTTATAGTAAAATAATGAGCAATATACATAGAACAGTTTCTCCTATGATCTGATATAGGTTAGATATTCAGGAAAACTTCAGGTTTAAAACCTACTGTTGAACTTGTGAAACGTTTGGAACGAAAATTAGGTTAGTCTAAAATCATCATAGGCAAATAGGATAAACATCTATGAAACCCGCTGCAATACCGAATTGAATTGTGAGACAATACTGGATAATCCCGGTTTTGATAAGGAGCAGTGAAAAGAATATATGAATATATGTTGAATGCTTTAAATTCAGCTCACAAGTGGGAAATTCCAGCTAGTAAAAGAAAATAATAGGTTTTTTAGTGCAAAGGTACATATTAAGCTTAGGGATATTTGAATTTTTACATCAATTTATATTTTTCTTCTTACTGTACTGGCATGCGCAATAAAGCAGCAAGTGTGAAGAACACACATGCAGGACTTGATAAAGGTCGGATGGAGAAAGGTAGATGAAAGATTTTGGTCCTTCATTGAATAAATGGGGCCAGAAAGGCAGGGTAGACTTTGAAGCACTGGTTTTTTTGAAGTTATGTTTATTAAGGCTGGGAACATTAGAAGCTAATTTATAAAAGCAATACTTTTTAATACAAAACCAACTTAATGCAAAGTTTGTTTATACTTTCGCCTAGAAAGAAAATTTCATGAGCTCGTGTGGCAGATTACAAAAATTAAAAAAGATTAAATGTTCAAGCGAGCAATGAGAAAAGGAAACCTGTAGAGCATTTGGTTCTGATGGTCCCACCAGGGAACAGTCGAGGATGTAGTACTGACTGGACAGAACGAGCTGTTGGCAAAGGAAAAAGAAAAAAAGAAAGGGAAGGGAAAGCAGCTGCGTGCACAACGCACACAAGCAGGGATCCGCAGGTGCCGCCCTCAGCCCAGCTCTCCAGTCTTCCCACAGTGCTTCCGCCCGGCTCAGCCAGCTGGAGCCTCTGCTGCCCGGCTCAGCCAGCTCGAGCCTCTGCTGCCCGGCTCAGCCAGCTGGAGCCTCTGCTGCCCGGCTCAGCCAGCTCGAGCCTCTGCTGGACTCTACTACGCATTTCCTCTGCACGCCATCCATCAGGATAGCTACGTTACTGCACTTCATAGGAGATGTGTGAGTTAAGGACTCTTGATGTTAGAGACTTCGTGAAGGTCTAAAATAGTAGAGGAGAAAACTCAGAATGGAGTATTTACCTAAAAGGTTTCAATTCTCAGAGAAAAGTGAGGTTGCTTAACTTAATCAGTGATTCTTTTTAAACTATTAAAACATCATGAACAAGATATGAAATTGTACCTAAGGATTTGTATTTCTTTAAGTCTTGTTCTAAATCATATCTGTTTAATAAATGACTAGTTAATATTTGTGCATGTTATTTAATAAAGAGTTATATTTTTATAGAAAACGTAAGAGTGAAATGTGTGCTCAGTGTTTTTTACTTAATGTTCCACTCCTGTATAATTAAGTGAAACACCAATGTTCACTTGGGCCTCCAGCAAGATTGCAGAACATTTTTGTGAAAGCGTTCCCACTCAAATAGTCTGAGTTATGAGAGGTCTCACAGGTGACTTGTAAGGAGGAGGCACGCTGCACAATTCCCAAAGCCCCATGAACCTCACTTGAGTGGCACTTGAAATTCTAGTGATCCAAGAAATCGAGTGCAGGCTGACATAATTTCCTTTTCTTTTTCAGAAAGTGAGCTCTGTCTTTGATTCTACCTCTACTGCTCTCGCATATAAACTCCCAAAATTTTCAGAAAGGCTATTGACTAGCTAAGAAACATTTCACCATTAAAAAATTTTTTTTCACCAAGCAGGTGTTTCATGCCTGTAATCCCAGTATTTGGGAAACTGAGGCAGGAGGATTGCCATGAGTTCAAAGCCAGATTGAACCCCGTCTCCAAACAATAATATCAATAAATTGTTCAAACAGTTAAGGCAAGAAGTAAAAAACTAACAATCTTTGGAGATGTGTGTAATGTTTAATGTTTAATTTGTTTTGTTTTGTTTTGTATTTGAAACAGGGTCTCACTAGCTAGACTTAACTGGCTGATACTGGTATGTAGACCAAACTAACCTCAAACTCAGAAACCACCTCCCTCTTTCGCCCAAGTCCCGGGACTGAAGGTGTGCACAGTCACACCCAGCTAAAATTTTCTGTAATTCATTAACTTCTTGGAAGTCATCCCTGTGCTTAAGGTGGCAGGTTAAGACCCCACAGAGACAGTCACCAGAATTGTCCAGTCATGAAGAGTAAGATTCATAAAAGACTCTGAGCCAGATAAAGTGAACAGTTTCATTCACTGGAACTGCTCTAACTCTGAAATTAAAAGTATTATTACAAAAGTAGTAAGAGGCACAGCTAGAAGAGTGGCCAGGTTTCCTGCGAGTGGATGTGCAGTCTCGACAGTAATCCAGTTCCAGATCGTGACACATACTTCTGTCCAAGGAAATACTGTGAAGGCTTTCTTGCCTAAAAAATAGTCTTTGCAGGCCGGGCGTGGTGGCGCATGTCTTTAATCCCAGCACTTGGGAGGCAGAGGCAGGCGGATTTCTGAGTTCGAGGCCAGCCTGGTCTACAGAGTGAGTTCCAGGACAGCCAGGACTACACAGAGAAACCCTGTCTCGAAAAACCAAAAAAAAAAAAAAAAAAAAAAAAAAAAAAATAGTCTTTGCTCAAAGACTATTTTTGTGGGGAATCAGTGTTACTACATGCAAACCCAAGAAATGGCAAGCACATTTGTTTTTCAAAATACATTTTTAAAAAGTGGTTACTATAAGCAAACCCTCAGTGAGCACTAGGTAAAAGCCTTCCTGTAGCTCATTTTCCCTCACTTTTTAGAATAATGTTGCATTCATAGGATAGGCTCACAGATGAAAAGGCACTTGCAATCTCACATTCAGCTTTACATTGGTCAGTACTTTTTAAAAATGGTTATGATTTAGATGTAATTTTTTAAACAGTGCAGACCTAAGTAAGCAGTTTGATAACTCCTCATTACAAGTACCCAAATCAATACAAAAAAACGTTATCATCCCAGAAAGTCCCTCATGCCTCAGGCCGTGCTGTGTCCCCCAGAGGCAACCGGTGAGCCGCTTGCCTTCCCACCACGTGTTAGCTCTACCTAGTCTCAAATGTCGTGAAAATGAACTCATGTAGTATATGCCTTGTGTCTACCTTCCTTCTTAAGCAGAATTTGGAATTGATATGTGTTTCGTATATCAGTAACAAGTAGTAATTTTTAGTGAGTAGTATACTGTACAAATGTGTTCTCTTGTTTTTAGTATTTGGATTGTTTACAGCTTGGGGTATTGTGAATAAACCTATGGACATGGAAACTTTAACGGAATCTGCTTTTCTTTTTTATTTCTCTTAGCTATTCACTGTCATAGAATCATGGCACAGCTTAGGTTAGTGTTTATCTTTACTAGAAAACGGGAGTTTTCCAACGTGAATGCACCATTTACACCACTCCCACTATGTATGAAAGATATGTCGCTCTCAAGTGTCCTTGACACTTGGTACTATTGAGTCTGGCATCCGGGGTTTACTTCCAGCACTGGAGGGTTGGGAGTTGGGACTAATAACATTGTCAATCAGTTATTAGCCAATTTACTGGCTGGGTAGTAACACCTTGTGGTTAATTTGTATTCCTCCAGTGATTCATGAGGTTGAGCTTATTGAAAGTATTTGTACTGAAAGACCCCTGGGGGAGACCCCCCACTCAAATCTCGGGAAGACGTACACCCAAGGAATCACGAGAGACCACATCTTGATGTAATTACAAGAGGTATATTTTAATTTCAGGACGCCCTGGTTCGGCACCACAGTTATCTCACGCAGGAGATAATGGAGCCGACCACGAGGCTTGAAAGTTAGGGGTTTTTATAGGGAAAAGGTCTGAGGGAACAAAGGGATCAGTGTGGTCATACATGATTGGCTAGTTCAAATATTAACTATTACGTGCAGAACAGAGTGGAAAATTCCTAAGGTTGGTGTTAATCTGAGTCAACAGAGCATCTGACCTTAAACCATATCTGAGAGGACCAGATGGTCCATTACTTAGTGTCTGCCAGGCACGTCTTTGCAGGCCTGGGCCTTGGACATGTCCTCGTTTGCCTAGACATGTTTTCCTCTATGTTTATAGTTTTATGTCTTCTTGACCTGCCAGCTCTTATGATATCTAACAACTTGTTTGCTCTTTCCCAGGCCTATGTGGCCAGTTTGTGATGGATTCTTAGGCCCATAACTTTTCTTCCTAGTCAGCACAGGTTTAAAGCTTTAATTTCTCCTTACAGTACATGTCATTTCTTCTTTTTGATTTTTGTTTGTTTTGAGACAGGGTTTCTTTTTATTTTCGAGACAGGGTTTCTCTGTGTAGCCCTGGCTGTCCTGGAACTCACTCAGTAGACCAGGCTGGCCTCGAACTCAGAAATCCGCCTGCCTCTGCCTCCCAAGTGCTGGGATTAAAGGCGTGTGCCACCACCGCCCGGCAAGACAGGGTTTCTTTATGCAGCCCTGGCTGTTCTGGAACTCACTTCTCAGATCAGGCTGCAAACTCACAGAGATCCACCTGCCTCTGCCTTCCAAGCTCTGGGATCAAAGGTGTGCGCCATCATACCTGACCTCTTTTTGGTTTTTCCATCTTCGAGCTTTTTCTTCATTTCTTTGAGTTGTCTTGTTATGGTGGTGGTTTTCCCAGTGCGCAAAGGTCCATCGTCAGCTCTGGATGGACTCTGTGTTATCCAGTGCATGACTTGCCACCCCCGTCTTCTCAGTGACTAGTTTACTTATTGTTCCTCCTCTGCATCAGTGCTTTTTTCCCGTAGCCGTGCTGTAATTGCAGCCGAACTTCAGTCCCCAGCCTTCTTTCCATGCTCTGGCACAGTCCCGGGCTGCTCAGTCCCCAGCCTTCCGTGCTCTGCATGCCTGCCCCATGTACACCTACACGGCACCTGGCACAGTCCCGGGCTGCTCACCTGATGGAAGACAGCTGGAAGCTGGGCTGGGCTTCAGCCTAGGGGGCAGTTTTCCTAGGTTTTTGTTTGTTTTGGTTTTGTTCTTTGTCTTTGTTTTTATTTGCTTTTGTTTTGTTTACTGTTTGTTTTAGGGTTGGGAGGTGTTTGCTCATTTAACATAATAGTTTTTGGTGACAGTCACTTTGTCATTTGAAGTTTGAAGAACACCAGTTCAGTGATGTAGTTAGACATCCACATGTTGACACATTTTACTGTATAACATCAGCAAGTTCACACTTGACACCAGTAACACGGCTCTGCAGGTAAAGGTGCCTGTCACTAAGCCTGTCACCTGAGTTCAATCGCTGGGACTCAGATAGTGAAAAGCAGTAGCAGACACTCCCCCATTCACACACCCGTTGTTCTTTGGCTCCCACGAGTGTGCCACAGCATTCTTCTGACTAGATATAAATCCAAGAGACTTTATTAGGTGCTCTTGGGGAAATGACAGCTTTGGCAGACAAGAGGGCACTTGGGTGTAGACTAGTGGTTAAAATTCGGGGATATCAGTAGGTGAAGGAGCTCGGTGCCTAGCCTGAAGACCAGAGCGTGATTCCAGGAAAACACACACACACACACACACACACAGCAATTCACACCATCTTTGGAAGAGCTTAACAGCTGAGCCATCTAGCCCCTGATACCAGCTTTTTGTTTTAAACTGAGAGCTTGGCAGAGGAAACTTTAAGGACACAGTTGGGTGTGTCTGCCTTTGTGCTGGACCTGAACACAAGTTAAACCCTGCCTTTCCTGGCAGACCATCTCAGGCCCCCAGACGGAGACTCTGAGGAGTTCTCATTTTGAGACTTGGTGGTCAAGATTTGGCACTTCTGAAAAATAATAGCACAAAATGAATTGCAAGCTTCCCAAGAGTTGCTGTGTGAATATGCAACAAGAGGAGAGAAAGGAGCTACTCTTGGCCGGTGATGGGTTTGGGAAAAATGGAAATTAACCATAATTAATCAAAATTAACAAACACACACACACCCACACACACCACAGGGCTTCAAGAGGCCGGAAGCTTACAATACTGATACTGTAAACAGTGGACATTCTTTTGTAAAGTACTCAGCAGACAGTTCTGACCATTAGAAAACTTCCTACAGAAAGCTTAACCCCCCACCCAGGGATACCACTGCCCCTGGAGTGATCATTTAGAAACCCACAGCTATTCTGTTAACTACATTGTGACAGTCATTTAGCCTGCCCTGCAAGACCTGGGTTGTATGGTGAGAACTCTCTCAGGGTCCCCTCACTACACTTTGTGCTTCTGAGGTCCTTTCAGAACCAGTATCTACCAGAGAAAGAGGACATGCCCAGTGAGCCCTCATGGATCCCCTCACATGCTTGACCAGGTCTCCAGCCACCCACTCTTTCAATCCACTGCAGAGGCCATGCAGCTCCATTCCCAGGTCTCAGTGCTTGTGACCACCGGAGAGCGGCCAGCAAACTGCAGTTTTGAAGGATGTCTCCTGATCTCCGATGTCTGAGAGAGACTACTCTAGAGACTGACTTAGTTAGGGTATCTTGAGCAGATTTGGTTATTGGTAGCTAGATCACCTTTCACAACAGATTTTTCAGGAACACAGTTATTAGCCCAGCTTCACAGCTGAGAAGCGGCAGAGGCAGCCTGGCTGAACGGTACAACAATGACCCAGAGCCAGTGTGCCCTCTGTCAGTCTGCAGATGCTGACTAACGCTTTTCAGGTAAGTTTTCCCATGCTGCTGTGGCATCAAATTACTATATCTCAAATAAGAAATGACTGCAACTTAGCAACTTCACACCCATTTGGCACAATGCGACTGTGCCTCAGAGATCGTGAGTCTCAAATAAAGGCATTGGCTTCAGCTTGCAGACCCCGGGAGACTCCATTTCCAAGGACCTTGGACAAAGGTTCTGTGTTACAGGGCTGAGGCCACCTTGCCTGGCCTGCCTGTTTGTCAGCCTGTGGTTACTCTGAACTTCTAAAGGTCACTCTCGGGCTGACGAGATGGCTCAGCATGTAAGAGCACTGACTGCTTTTCCAAAGGTGCTGAGTTCAAATCCCAGCAACCACATGGTGGCTCACAACCACCCATAATGAAAGCTGACACCCTCTTCTGGTGCGTCTGAAGACAGCTACAGTGTGAAGGTCACTCTTACCTGTGCTGTGATAGGTCACTAATAATACACAGATGTTTCTTGTGCACTGGGTCTGATTTCTGCCATTGATAACTGATATAAACTCTGGATTCATATTGGAGAGACTTTTGTGGTTAAGTCAGGATATTGGAGTCAGAGACACCTGTCCAATATCACTCAGTTTACACCTGTCAGCTGCAACTCACACCTGTCAGCTGTAACTCACACTTAACACCTGTCAGCTATGACTCATAGCTTTAAAAGCAAATGGCTGGCTGCCACATACACTCCAGTAACCTCACAGGAACTTAATGGTGGCTGAAGACAGCAAAGAGGAAGGGAAGATTAGGGACAGAAAGAGTGACAGAGATAGGAGTAGGGATTTATACAGGATGGAGGGAGCCAGGGAAGACCTGATAAAACAAGTTCTGGCAAAAAAAAAAAAATTAAAGTAGGTTGTGTTTCCGTAGGGACACCCTGTCTCAGAAGAAATAATTAGCTGTATCATATTGAAATAAAGTAAGATAGAAAAGACCACTTACTGGACTTATTTAAAGCAGTGCTTGTACAACTCAATGCCAAGCATGATGTCATTTGCTACCTGGAACAGAATAACCTGGAAAAATAACTGAAACAACCTAACTCACACCTGTCAGCTATGACTCACACCTACACATGTCAGCTGTGACTCACACTTCACATCTGTCAGCTGTGACTCACACTTCACACCGTCAGCTGTGACTCACACTTTACACCTGTCAGCTATGACTCACACCTGTCAGCCATGACTCACACTTTACACCTGTCAGCCATGACTCACACTTTACGCCTCTCAGCTATGACTCACACCTGTCAGCTGTGACTCATACTTTATACCTGTTGGCCATGACTCACACTTTACACCTGTCCAATATCACTCAGTTTACATCTGTCAGCTGCAATTCACACCTGTCAGCTGTAAGTCACACTTAACACCTGTCAGCTGTAACTCACACTTAACACCTGTCAGCTGTAACTCACACTTAACACCTGTCAGCTATGACTCATAGCTTTAAAAGCAAATGGCTGGCTGCCACATACACTTGTATAAACTCTTAATCAGCTTGGTCACTCTGCCTTGTGGCTTTAGACCCTAAACTGAGGATACAAACTGAACTGACAAAGCCTGTCAAGAACTGTCCTGGCTTCAGGCCACCCGTGACGTCTGTCTCCCACTCTTGTAGTCAGAGTGCTTATTCTAGAGAGAGCTCCTATAACAATAACAACAAAAGCAAGCATCAAAAAAATTTCTAAATTGCAAAAGCTTGAAATCTTTCAGGATATAATCTTTACGTGGTGAAATTATGTTTAAAAACAAGTTAAAAAAAATACCAGAAAACTTGTAACTGTTTGAGTCAAAGAATATATTTTAAAATAGTTATGATTAAAGAAAATTAGCAAAACCCAAAGATGAGTTTTTGAAACAATGAATTAGTTTATAAACCCCACTAAGAAAAACTATGGGGAAGAGACAGATTTCGAGATTAAAATATTAAAATCTCTGCAAATTTTTGTTTGGCTGATTGGTTGGTTTTAAAGAAGGGTTTCTATGTAGCCCTGGCTGTCCGGGAACTTGCTAGACAGACCAGGCTGACCTGGAGCGCAGAAATCCTCCTGTCTCTGTTGGGATAAAGACATGCGCCACTATGCCTGCAAGTGTTACAAGTGTGGTTATTCTGTCTTCATGGGCACATGTGCATCCTCCTATGTCCCTGGTGGCCAGACGCCAAAAGAGGGCTTCAGATTCTCTGGGACTGGAGTTACAGCTGCAACAAGTCTTAGGGGATTCATCGAGACCTAGACGTGCTGAGCCATGTCTAGAGAAACAATTGTGTTGTTTTTTGTTTGTTTTATGTTCATTGATGTTTTGCCTGCATGTGTATGTGTATGAGTGTGTTGGATCCACTGAAATGGTATTTTGCCTGCGTGTGTGTGTGTGTGTGTGTGTGTGTGTGAGTGTGTTGGATCCACTGGAATGATGTTTTGCCTGCACGTGTGTATGTGTGTGTGTGTGTGTGAGAGAGTGTGTTGGGTCCACTGGAATGGTGTTTTGCCTGCACGTGTGTGTGTGTGTGTGTGAGTGTGTGTGTGTGTGTGTGTTGGGTCCACTGGAATGGTGTTTTGCCTGCACATGTGTGTGTGAATGTGTTGGATCCACTGGAATTGGATTTACAGATGGTTGTGAGCTGCCATGAATTTGAATCCAGATCTTTTTTTCCTTTTTTTTTTTTTCTTTTGGGTTTTCAAGACAGGGTTTCTCTGTGTAGCCCTGGCTGTCCTGGAACTCACTCTGTAGACTAGGCTGGCCTCGAATTCAGAAATCTGCCTGCCTCTGCCTCCCAAGTGCTGGGATTAAAGGCATGTGCCACCACTGCCCAGCTGATCTTGAACCAGAAATTGAACCCGGATCTTCTGGAAAAGTAGTCAGTGCTCTTATCCGCTGAGCCATCTCTCCAGCCCCCAGAAGATGTTACAAATTTACTTTCTTTCTTTCCTCTTCTTTTTTAGAATTTCATATGTGAGGCCTTATTTCTGTTGTTCTCACCCTCCCTGTAATTCCTTCCTTAGCACACACTCTTACATGATTAGCATATATTAATTAAGTACAATGGATTTCCCTTGGACACTTTCATAGATGTCTATAATGTAGTCCAGTCATTCACAGTCACCCTCTTACCCTCCCCTGTCCCCACCCCGTGCTAACTACCCCTTTTCTTTTCCCTTGTAGCTTCCCCTTCTACTTTCGTGGCTCTGTGTGTCCCAGTGAGTTTCATTAGGACTGTTTATGGGAGTCTGGGAATCTAACCAATGGCTACACAATTGAAGAAAGTGCCTCCCACTCTGACCATCATCTGTTAACTAAGTAAATCCTCAGGGAAGACTGGGGCATCATGGGCCCCTCCCCTTTAACTAAGTAAATCCTCGGGGAAGACTGGGGCATCATGGGCCCTCCCCGTTAACTAAGTAAATCCTCGGGAAGACTGGGGCATCATGGGCCCTCCCCGTTAACTAAGTAAATCCTCGGGAAGACTGGGGCATCATGGGCCCCTCCCCTTTCAACAACAAAGTTGCTGACGGGCCCAATCTTGTGAAGATCCTGTGCAAGAAGTCACAGCTGCTAGAAGCTCAACCGCCATGGCCTGTCCAGAAGTCGGTGTTGAGCACAGCTTCCCTCATCACACTCTGGTTCCTCCGTTCCTCCCACCTCTTCTCCCACAGTGCAACCTCAGCCTTGGAGGTGGGGCAGGGGTGTTTATAGATGTCTCGTTTATGACTTCATATTCAATGATCATCTATTCCTCCCATTTTAACCAGTTACAAAAATCTCTGAAGGTACCACTTGACCTCTGCAAAAAAAGAAGCTTCTCTGACCAAAGTTAATAGCTACGTTATTCTATAGACATAAATATGGTTCTTTAGAAAACAGAGTTCCGCTGGAGAGATGGCTCAGTGGTTAAGAGCACTGACTGCTCTGCTAGAGGTCTTGAGTTCAAATCCCGACAACCGCATGGTGGCTCACAACCATCTGTAATGAGATCGAATGCCCTCTTCTGGTGCATCTGAAGACAGCTACAGTGTACTTCATAAATAAATAAATCTTTTTTAAAAAAAAGGGGGGGGGGGGCGGTGGTGGTGTACACCTTTAAACCCTGCACTTGGGAGGCAGAGGCAGGTGGATTTCTGAGTTCGAGGCCAGCCTGGTCTACAGAGTGAGTTCCAGGACAGCCAGGGCTATACAGAGAAACCCTGTCTAAAAAGCCAAAAAACAAAACAAAAAAAACAACAACAAGAAACAAAGATTTATTTAGAAGACAGAGTTCCAGGTATGTCATGGTCTTTTTATCAGCCACAGTAACTTCTCCACTAGCACCTCTGACTTTCTCAGCCAGTGGCTATTGTGTGGGTTTCAGTATCAGGGGTGAATCCCTCCTGTGGAGCGGTCATCAAAGCCAATCATAAAGCAGTTGACCACCCTATAGCACATTGCTGTTGCATGAGAGTTTGTTCATCTTACCTGGCCAGAGGCTCTGCAGCTGAGTAACACTGTGATGACAATTCACAGGCAGCCTGCAGTGCACATGCTGGCGCTCTGAGACTTAGACAGGAGAGAGAAAGCTTCCTTCCAGCCAAGTTCTAGCTTGATTTTCTTTATGACCCATGGCCTAAGTCCACGCCATCTTCAGCAGCAGAGCCTTCTGGGCTAGCCGTGATGAGCAACCAGCAGCTTTGGGTTAGGAGGACGCCAACAACTTACAGCGAGGTGGTCCAGTCCTTTCACTGTGATTTTTGTTAATAACCTATGGTTTCTGGAAGCATCGCTCACTCACACAGATGTATCTCCATTTACATTTTTTAAGTTTTTTTATTAATAAATCGAGTATCCAACTTATGTATTTTTTAAAAAATATTATTTACTTATTTATTTTATGAGGGTCAGGGGCAAGTACCACTACATATGTGGAGAAAAAGGACAGTTCTAGGGAGTTGGTTCTCTTCTATAAGTTCCTGGAATCGCACTCTGGTCCTCAGGCCAGGCACCAAGCTCCTTTACCTACTGACATCCCTGGATTTTAACCACTCGTCCAAACCCTAGGCCAACCCTCTTGTCTACCAGCACTCTGTAGTTTCTCCCAGAATACCTAACGGAGCAACGACTGGACATTCCTGCCTCTGGTGGTTCCTGCTCCTAAGCCTCCTGCCCCGCTTCCTCAGTTCATTTAATGGCATGGCCAGTAGCTGAAGCCAGGAAGTGAAAAGTCACCATCAGTCCACCCTCTCCCTCCTACAAATGACCTACTTCCTGCCAGCTTCCCTCTGAGGACCAGAACTTGTACAAAAGATCTGGAGGGGGTGAACCATCTAGGTGACCACTTCCTGAATCCCTGCTCCATAAAGAAAGAGTGAAGCATGCTAGGCCACTGAGTTTGGGGGTGATTGATTTCAAAGCAACAATAGCCAAAGAATGTCTAGAAGTTATGACCAAGGTCGTTTTCTGAGGGGATGCTGAAGGGCAGACTGAATGCTGCTTGGCCAGAGGTATACATAGCTGATTTAAATTCTGCAGTTTTCTTTGGCATCAGCCCTATCATCTGGTTGTTGTTTTTCTCTCATTGTTTTGTTTTTAATTAGCTTAAGTTGTTTTCCGAGTTTGGGCAATGTTCTCAAAATCTCCTTGTGGAGACATTACTCTGTTAAGCAGGTGAGCATCTATCTTGTGCCATCCCAGAGTTATGGCAATTGACTCCATGAATGGTCAGGTGCCAGCACAGGATGCATTCCCATTCTCTCACTCAGCACCATACTGTGACTTAGGTTTTGAGATACAAATAAAAACAGAGAGGCCGTCACTGTAGACTAGAGGACTGAACTTACTCAGGTTCAGTCCAGAGAACTGATTGTAATAGGAGACCCCACTTTGTGCTGCAGAAGGCTTAGAGCCAGCACGATGGGTGTCTAAGAATGGAGTTAGATCCAGCCAGCCTCTCTCTTTTCACCATAGAGCGTTGATGTTTCCGCTGGAAGCTTAGCCATAGCCTCCTACTTTTGGATTCTTCACAGCTGTTAGCTAAAGCTGTCTCTTTGATACTCCTGCATCTGTTCCTTCAGGTCTAGCCTTGCCCACACACACCCCCACCCGCCTCCCCCCCCATCTCGCACTCAGCAGGATAATCAGTCAATCAACACATCCGTGCTGGATCCCAGCTATCAGTGCTTGTCTTGCCCACAAAATCTCCCAGCATTCCTCACTCCCCTTTTCCAGCTGAGGGAGTTGGGCTTCATGGCCCCTGAATGCTCTCTTAGATTCTTTCAGTGTTGGAAGCTCTCTGGGGAGTGACTGGACTGAGTTTTGGGAGGCTCTGCCTGACCCTTCTGCTGGTGCAGGCTGGCTACATTTGTGCTGTTCTTGGAATCTCATCAAAGCCAAAACAACAACAACTCCTCCTCTTCCTCCTCCTCTCCCTCCCCCTCCCCCTCCCCTTTCCCCCTTTGCTGCCTACTCCTCCTTCTCCTTCTCCTCCTCCCTCCTCCTCCTCCTCCTCTCTCTCCTCCTCCCCCTCCCCTTTCCCCCTCTGCTGTCTC
>NW_022196896.1:130612258-130622305 GCF_008632895.1 Mastomys coucha | reverse complement strand
CCTCCCTCTCCCCCCCTCCCCTTTCCCCTTCTGCTGCCTCCTCCTCCTCCTCTTCCTCCTCCTCCTCCTCTTCCTCCTCCTGGTTCAAGTTAAGTTGGATCCATTGTCCACTGGTGTCTTCCAGCCTTTGCTTCAGAGCCAGCCAATTTATGCTCACGCTCCTGGTGATTAATGTCAGAGATCACATTTCTGTAGTCAGTTTCCAAGCAAAATATCAGCGGATTCATCACACTACAATTGCACAACCCCTGGGCCACAGAATGCCGGTACAAAGGCAAAGGAGGATGAACCAGTGGCGCTGCCTTTGTGACTTGGTCTCCAGTGACATTCAGCCCTCTGCTTTGCCTTCATTCTTTCCTCCTCACGTCATGGGTCTGGCCTTCAAAGAACAATGTGCAGGGCTGAGATGACTCCGTTTTTAAAGCCAAGTTTCTAGGCAAGCAAGAGGACCTGAGTTCAGATCACCAGCATCCATATAAACACTGGGCTGGTCCAGCAGCCTGCCTGGAATTCCAGCCTCTGAAAGCACAGATGGGTTTCCCTCCACCCACAGCAAGCTGCCTAGGAATTCTAGGCCTGACTGAAACATAGGGGAATTCTGAGCTTGACTGAAAGACCCTTAGGAGACCAAAGTGAGGGCTTGGGGACTTAGCTCAGTGGCAGAGCTCTTACCTAGCAAGCACAAAGCCCGGGGTTCAGTCCTCAGCTCAGGTTGGGGAGGGGCAAGTATAATAAGAGGAAGATTGAGAGATTGATTAAGGAAGATTTCAGACCTCAACTCTGGGCCTCTACATGCACACAGAAACATGTACCCCACTCCCCACATGTAACCATGTAAACACACATGCATACACATGAAAACATTTTTAAAAAAAAAAATTGCTGCAAGCTAAGGAACACGAATTCAGCAAGTTGGTACCTCCAGGCTGGAGAATTGGCAGTCTGAGCCACTTTATTTTGGCCCCTCGTAGAAAGGCCCATGGCTTGTATGTTCTGCTCCACTCTACATAGAGATGTTTTCGCATCATTTTAGGCTTGGGGCCAAGGGCAGCATCTCTCTCTTCTACCAGATAAGGTACCACATGTGACTCCGAAGGTTTTCTCTTCCCCAGCAGTCTTGAGACTTCCCTGGGACTCTGTCTTCTCCCTTGGTCCTCTGCCTCCGGGGCTCGCCCCCTTCTGTGGTGTCAGTATCACTGACACCCTACATTCCAGTCAGGAATCCAGACTTCATGAGTGCCCACCTCTGACTGTCATTTCCATGTGGATACGTAATAGTGACAGCAGACTGGACTAGGTCAGTCCTGATGCTCTCCTAAGCCTGCCCATCCCTCTTTTTTCTCAGTTTACACAAATGGACAGAAGATGAGGCAGGCGCATATGTGCTGGGTGCTTGACATGATCTCACTTAGCTCTAAACATACTCTTACCGAGTACATTTCTTTTAAATCTCCATTTCATAAATGAGAACACTTGGGCATTAAATTACCTGTCCAGATTTTATATACTTAGTAATAGCCAATGCTTAACTGAGAGATTGGCACATAAATGACCCACCCCGAGTTTGTCAGATCCATGCCTCTGTTAAGTCATTCAGTACATCCACCCCCACCCTGCATTAGCAGAGCTGTTAGGGTCAAATCTTGCACTCTGGCAGCCCTAACAAGCTAGTCTTGGCTCCCTATCCTGAGGATACCAATTAAAGAGTCAAAAAAAAAAAAAACATGAAAAGCAGAGAAAAGAGATGTGTCCAATATGAACACACTAAGAAGAGAAACAAACAGGTCTCTGACCCAAGTCCATCTTGGTCCTGACATATGGCCCTGGGCTTAGTGGCGCACACCTTGGATCCCAGCACTTGAGAGGCTGAGGCAGGCCTGTGCAAGGTCCAGTACAGCCAGAGCTTCATAAGGAGACTCTGTCTAAAAACAAGCAAACAAACAAAACTTTCAAAGGCATACTCTCAAGAACTCACTTTCTCTGGACAGGCCCTGCCTTTCTCAGTTCTCCACACCTTAATCCACATTCAAGTTTTAAATCCATCTATAGATGGATTTAAACCACTGGCTAGCTCAGAGAGCCCTCAGGGTCCGTCTCTGAAAACTCCCTCATAGACTCACTTAGAGGTGTATTTTACAAACTTCTCAGCTGTCTCTCAATTCACATGGGCAAGATTAGCTATCATACTACTGGAAAAGTTTCTCAAAAATATCACCAGTATAAAAAGGAACACCTAGGGCTGGAGAGATGGCTCCGCAGTTTAAAAGCACTGGCTGCTCTTCCAGAGGACCTGGAGTCAATTCCCAGCACCCACATGAGCAGTTCACAACTGTCTGTAACTCCAGTTCCAGGGGATCTCATACCCTCACACAGACATACATGTAGACAGAACACTAATGTAAATAAAAATTTTTTAAATTTTTTAAAGGAGCACGTAGAGTTTTAAAAATATAATATATAACAGCATTGAGGATTATGCTTTCTGTAATTTGTATAAAATGTGTAAATATGTGACTCTGCAGGGCTCAGGGAACTAGTAGCAATATACACAAAAAGAAACAGTGTTAGGAGACAGACTTTCTTTCATTTTAAAGGCCAGACTGGGCCTGGAGCTTGCAGTATTCCTGTGTGGTCTCCCAACTGGTAACAATTACAGGCATGAGGCACCAGCAGGAACAACATCTGTAGGATAAAATAGAAAAGCCTCTTATCATCTAGGGCCACCATTGTTGGGGTCTCTTCAGCCACACATGTATTGTTTCTATGCTCAGGAGGGTGGAATCTAACGTGAAAACAAACTCATTAATATCTAAATAAGTTTGGACCTACGGTGATGGTAGCAGTGAGCCATGTCATTTTTGTAAAGGGCACATGTAAATATTCCAGTGGTCCTTGAGAGTCGTTTTGCTGAAAGACACTGTCTCTTGGTAGGTGCCTGAGGGCTTCTGTCCTCAGGGATCCGTTTTTTCTGCCTGTCTACAATCCTGTCTACATTACTCCTATTTAAAACAGAGTCCACAGACCCTTGAAAGGCATTGGTTTTCTGCCTTTGTCCTATTTCTGCGGCTGCAGCGATGGAAATAACAGCGCAGAGAGGAGAACTGGACAGTGGGGTGTGCTGCTACAGCGCTTGCCACCCCCCACTTCCTGACTCAAGCTGGCGGGGAGCCTAAGAAACTGAAGCTGCTATAACTCAAGATCTGTAAAATGGGCTGATCTGATGATCCACTCAAGAAAGAAGAAGGGAGTCTGTGATGTCTTAACAAAAAGCTGACAGAGAGGTGTTCCCATTTTACTGGCTTTTTGTTTATGCCGAGACCCCTCACCTAGCCACCTGTGGGTAGTAATAAGGCTCTGGCCTGCCCCACCTTTTAGAACCAATACAGAATTGGGTCAAAAGTCACAGCTCCCAAGAGTCCTTGTGGACCAGGCTCAGGTCCCCATCCCCACTGCCACCCAGAAAACCAACTAAAAAGACGCTGGTAGTAAAGTCAAGAAAAGGGCATTATTATTACTGTTACTATTTATTATTATTATTATTATTATTATTATTATTATTATTATTATTATTATTATTATAGCAAAAGGCATGATCACACTGGCAAATGCAGAGTACTGATGACCTAAACACTGTTTTAGAGTGTTCACAAGAGTGTCTGGGTTGTATAGGGAAAAAGACAGAGCCCAAGTTTCCCTGGTGGGTCAGATGTGTTCTCGTTCATGTGACCTTGGGCCATCATTTCAGGGTCCGTCATGCAGGACTTTGTTGGTGCCACAAAAATCTCCCTTGCTTAGGCACAGCATTAGTCCTTTGTCGCAGTATGTTTGTCTGTCCAGCCTGTTGTTTTCAGGATCCAACGTGGAATAGAAAAAGACTCAGGAGATCTCAAGGACGGGAAGGAAACAAGAGAGAAACAAAATAGAGCTCGCATGAACAGTGGCTGAGCATCCTTCCGTCCACACGGTCAAGCCCACTTCCGTGGGAATGGAGCACAAGTAGGGGCTCCTTACAGAGCCACCAGCATAGAGCGCCAGGATAAAGAGGAGCCAGACAATCAGGAGTGTTTGATCCAGGGCCCCTGAAACCCAAGTCTCCGTATCCTTCAGGAAGGATAAACCAACAAATCACATAGCATGCTCACACGGGAAGCAGACAGACAATGGGACACAGGTTCAGGTTATCAAACTTCAGAGTCAGCCCCCAGTGAAGTTTCTTCTCCAAAAGGTACTCCACCCCTCCCTCAAAGGTCACAGTCTTAACAAACAGTGCCACCAACTGGGGACATGTTCAAACACACAAGCCTATGGGGGACATTATTTAATCCGTCATGGTTTTATTTTTTAAATGCACTTATTAAAATAAATGTTACCTATGTAACTATGTACTGGGTTTAGTTTTAATGAAATAATGAACAATTTTAACTAAAAAATTTTTAATTTCAAATATTGATAGATACATAACCTTTTTGAAACTTTCCATGTTTTCAACAGTATAGAATCCTGTGAGCAAGAGGTTTGAGACTCACTCATCTACAGTGTCGTTTTTAAATGGTTGAACTAGCCCATTGATCTAGTGTGTCGGAATTTCTGTAATTCATAAATAATGCTGAGAATAAGATCCTTAAAATTTAATTCGTGTAGACCCTGATTTTCTTAGGATAGTTTTCAGGGGAGCTTCATGTGGGATGTGTATGTACCTGTTAGTGTGTACACATGTGCATGTGCTGGTATGTGAGGTAGTCTTATATCACTCTAATTTTTAAAAAGATTTATTTACTTATTATATGTAAGTACACTGTAGATGTCTTCAGATGCTCTGGAAGAGGGCATTGTGAGCCACCATATGGATACTGGGATTTGAACTCAGGATCTTTGGAAGAGCAGTCAGTGCTCTTAACCACTGAGCCATCTCTCCAGCCCCATATCACTCTATTTTTAAAATAGTGTGTACACGTGCATGTATGTACCCAAATGTGTGCATGTGCACTTGAGCACATGTGTGTGCACACACGTGTATATATGTGTGTATGTAGTGTGTGTTTGTGCTCCTTCTGTGGCACACGTGTGGAGATCAGAAGATGACTTACAAGAATTGGCTCTCCACTTCCACCTTGTGGATCTTGAGGCTCGAACATAAGGTTTGGGGGCAGCTTAATATAAGGTCATCAGGTTTGGTGACAGAGGTCCTTATGAACTGAACCACCTTGGATGGCTTTCTTACTTTTAATTTTCCTAAACAGGGTCTCTCATGGCACCTGGAGTGAGTCCAGGAATCCTCCTGTCTCTACCTCCTTCCAGGGCTGGGTTTCATATATCAACCTCTGTGCCTGGCCTTTACATGGACATATGAATGTGAACCCCGGTCTTTTACCAACTGAGCCATCTACTCAGCCCCCGATTTAAAAAAAAAAAACAAAAAAAAAAACCATGCTTACCTTACAAAATGAAATAATAGCACTATGATCCACATTAGCTAGTAACCTATTTCTATCCATCTCAGCCAATCATCTTTTTCTAGTCTTGTGCCTTCCAGTAAACCAAGGGGAGTAGAAACCGTTTAAGACACTTCCTAGGTTAAGGAAGGGTCTGACACTAGGCCATTGTTCCTAAAGTGAACGGGCCATGTGTGCTCCAACTCAGTGGCTCTGGAATATTGCTGGAAAAGCAATGGTTATGGTAAAGACCTAAATGTACTTGTAGATTGCCTGTATTTGTGGGCTATTGGTGGGATAAGCCCCGTCTTCCTAAAGTACAAGGCTCAATGACTGATAAAGCCAGTACTGACCTGACCTCCCGTTCCACCCAAGGCTTCTTCCAGTTGGTCTCCCTCCCATACCTAGTGACATTCCCGAGCAGGATTCACTGCTGCCTTCTCTCCTTTTGACTTAAAGGTAGTGCCAGGCACTTAAAGTATTCAGAACATTTTTATGAATTAGTGACCTAAATGTGGGACAGATCCGTATCCAGTGATCCCAAGGCGTTTGAACGTGTGAACCCTGCCTCGCATGTCAAGTATCGGTGCTGTTCTACTCGTCTGCCCTTGCGCCTCATTCTTAGATCCAGTGAGAAGGACAAAGCAGAGCAGTGGCAAGGCTGCTGAACCGCAGGGCATAGCGGCTGGAGCCAGAGGTAAGCCGCCCATCAGGTGGCAGCACACCAGACGGCTGGCGGGCGGGGCCAGGCCGGAGCGCACTCACCTGGGGGCGTGGCCCGGGGCGTGACCAGCCTGCCTCCGGGGGCGTGGCCTGCGGCTCGGCGCGGGCGGGGAGCGGCGGGGGACGGCGCGGGCCTGTGTGTCGGCGGAGCCCGGGTGCGCGGGAGGGAGCTGCTTGGAGGCTCGGCCGCCGGGAGGAGGCCGCGGCCACGGTGAGCGGGCGAGCGCGGGCGGGCGGGCGAGCGGGCAGCGGCTCTGAGGCTAGGCCGCCGCGCTCGGCGGGGTGGGGGGAGCGGGTGCCGGGAGGTCCGAGCGGCGGGGACAAAGGGCCGCGGTGCCACCGCCTTCGGAACCTCGGGTCCCGGCGCCGGTGTGGGGCGTCGCGCTCCTCCCCGAGGTCACCTGGCTCCCGGGAGGACGGCGGGAAGACGCTTGGGGCTGCCCGGGATGTCTGTGGGTCCCCGCGGCCGGCGGCAGAGGGGGCGCACCGGCTGTGGGCAGGATGCCCAGGGAGCCGGCTGGGTCCGCGGGGAGCGGGCGAAAAAATGGGATTACTAACGGTCTCCCGCCGGCGGTCGGGAGTGCGGAGACTTTTCTGCAAAGCCCGTGGCGTAGCCCCTTCCCATGGTTTTGTAACCAGCGGGGTCCACTTTCTAACCCGCCCTACGTCAGAGTTGTATTGTGTTGTTTTGAGGGGATTTATTTTTATTTCCCTGTATGTGTGTGTACACTTTCGTCCTGGTGCTGCTAGGGGCCAGAAGAGGGCATTGGATCCCCCGGAGCTGGACCTGCAGACCCTTGTGCCTTGCTAGTGTGGGTCCTGGGAACTGAACTCGGGTCCTCCACGAGAGCAGCAAGTGCTCTTAAAACATGGAGCCATCTCTCTAGCCCCTTATTTTTATCGTTAATTTATCTAACTTGGAAGTAAAGCTGGCCTGCAATTCATTATCCTCCTGCCTTGCTTGCCAAGTACTGGGGTCACAGGCGTGTCTCATCAGGCCCAGCTATTATTTAATTGATTTTGTTGGGAATTTGTGTTTTAGCCTTAGGAAGTTATATCTTTAAGGTGTGTGTGTGTGTGTGTGTGTGTGTGTGTGTGTGTGTGTGTGTGTTTTATGCGCGCACGAGCATACCTGTGCACCAGTGCACCTGCGCCGTGGTGTGTATGTCAAAGGACAACTTTGGAGGGAGGCCTCTTCCTGTTGAATTTGAGGAATAGAACTTATTCCTTTCAGGCTTGTCAGGCAAGTGTTGTTAGCCACCTAGCTGTCTTGCCAGATACAAATTATAAACCCTGTGAAAATTTGTGCTAGTGCCCCTGTTTTCTTTTTGCACTATAATACCTTCTTAATAACAGAAGAATTTACCGTACTAACAGAAAGAATACCTTCACATTTACCTATAATTCTTAATGCAGTTCATAATTTGCTGGCTTTTACGACTGGTGCATTTATTCGAATGATTGTGGATCCTGCACCTCTCTCAGAAGTACTTTACAAACTACTAACAAAGAAGTACTAACAAAATGAGATAATCATCAGAATGATTTTAATTTACAGTTTTGCTTTGGTACTCAGATTTTTAAAATTTGAAGGTATAGTTCATGGTAGAAACCTTGCTTCACACACTGGAGGCCCTGGGTTTCCTCTCCAGCTGCACGTGTGAACACAGAGAATGTAAAAGGTGCTTTAACATAACACTGTATTAATATCTTTAAAGATGTATCTTTATTGTTTTAAATTATGTGTATGTGAGCGTGTGTTCAGGTGCCCCAGGAAGTCATAGGATTCAGCTCCCCTCCCCCTGGAGCTAAAGTTACAGGTGATTGTGAGCTGCCCAAGATGGGTGGTGGGGACCAAACTCAAGTCTTCTGCAACTGCAGTACATACTCCTAACCACTAAGCCATCTCTCCAGTGGGTGTGTGTGTGGTGTGTGTGGGTGTGGGGTGTGTGTGTGTGGGTGTGTGTGTGGGGGGGGGTGTACAAATTTTTTTAGATGGACTCCCTAGCTAGCTGTGGCTGGCCTTGAACATGCCTCCTGAGTTTCTGCCTCCTGAGTGCTGGAATTTAAAGGCCTGCAGCACCACCCCTGGCAGTATTATTAATCCTTACATAAGTTGATTTTAAACAGACTATGATGTTGAAACTTGAATAATGGCAGTACAGTTGGAACCCTTCAGATTGCTGGGGTCTTAGCAGTGTTAACTGGGATTTTAGTCATCCCCGTGGCAGAGTAGTCCCCGTTCATTCTTTAAAGATGGCCACCCAAGCCTGAATGTTTGAATGTCTGAGTGATCTTTGAGAATGTTCCTCAAATGATCCTTCAGGGGTTTGGACTCAAGTAAGAAACTCTTGGCTTATGTTCCGTGTTTTTTTGTTTGTTTGGATCTTAGTTTGTAACCTACCACTTGCCTTTGAGTTAAAGTTTTTGTTTGCTTTGTTTCTAGCTTCTTGGAAGCTACTGAGTGACTTCTTTGAAGAATCATGAAGTCACACTCTGTTGTGCTGACGCTAGCCTCCCTGACGTTCCTGATGTGTCTCCCCGTGTCACAGAGCTGTAACAAAGCTCTCTGTGCCAGCGATGTGAGCAAATGCCTCATTCAGGTAGGATTAAAGGTGCTTTTGTTAGTACTGACACACACTGTGCACAGGAAGATGCTGTGGGATAAATCTAAGCAAGTGTATACAGTCTGAGCCCTGGGCCAGGGTCTGAGGGACTGCACTTTGGTGTTTATCTCTGTGGCTATCTTCCGTCTGACCAGAATTGGTTCCAGAAATGCAGTCTGAAGTACGCTATTCTGCTGTATGAGCATGCTGGCATGGGTGATGGACACGCTAGTGTCTATAATCTAGCTTAGATGACAGAGTCTTAATAACTATATTTAGAAGACTTTTAGCCTGTCAGTTAATAGATAGATTATTACATATAACGTATTATTTTCCAGTTGCTGTGTAACAGATTATATCAAAACCTAGCAACTACAGGCAAAAATCCATGATGTCAGGGAGCTTCTGAGGGACTCAAGCCTGGGAAGCAGTGTGGCTGGGTGGCTCTGCTTCACGCTCACTCAGGTTGCAGGCAAACTGTTGGCCAGGATTTTAGACTCTCCTTCCAAGTACTCGAAAAATTATCCTTTCCAATGAAAGCAAGGCGACCAGCGTAATTACCTGTCACTTTGCCGAGATGAAAAGTGACAGTCATTTGGTGACGCTCCCGTAGCTGGGAAACAGTTGTGGGTTTGTGTTCTGACCTGTTTCTGACTGCTCAGCCCAGGACTCTCTGACTCAGCATCCTGGTGACTGTTGTCCATGCTGTTGTGACAGTGGCAGATTAATTAGGTAGCTTCTCTCTCCCCATCCTTCCAGCAGTCTTTCTCCGCTTTGAGGGGTCATGCCTTTTGTGGTCTCTATTCCAGGTGCTGGCTGTGGCAGCGTACAGGCTGAATAGGTGTAAAGTGTTATGGCCAAAAGTGTTTCACATTTTGAAATTTTTAGAATTGCATAAATATATATGCCAATATGTATGTATGTGTGTATGTACGTATGCATGTATGTATAGGTGTATAAAGGCAAATGTACATTTCACACACACACAGGCACACCTTGGTAGTGAGACCTAGTCTACAGAAAAAGCCTGTTTGTCTCACACATGTTCTGCTTTGCCTGAGAGTGACCTTACGCAGTATTTTTAGCATGCTGTTTTGACTGCCACTCCTCATCTTCTGACAGATGTGGAATTTTCCACTTGTGATGCATGTTCATGCTCAGGAAGGGTTAGGGCTTTGAGCCTTTCGGATGAGAGACACACAGCCTGTGTTAGCTTCTATGTGGAGTGTGAGTCCAGTAACTTCCCATGTGGAGTGTGAGTCCAGTAACTTCCCATGTGGAGTGTG
>NW_022196896.1:130610980-130611906 GCF_008632895.1 Mastomys coucha | reverse complement strand
AGTGTGAGTCCAGTAACTTCCCATGTGGAGTGTGAGTCCAGTAACTTCCCATGTGGAGTGTGAGTCCACTAACTCTGGCTGTAATTCTTGATTGAGACTACAGTCATAAGTAATTTTATAGATCAGAGATTTTTTTGTGCCTTTTCCTGATAACTTTCCTCCTTTTCATTAGTAATTTGAATTCTAGTTACATTAATCACATACTCTGTAGAACCTTTATTTGCCTTTCAAATCAAACATTTAACTAAAGAAATTTGTTATTAATTTTAACTTTATTATGCCTTTGTGTGTGTGTGTATATTAGTGCTAATTTAGGGGGCCTTGTTTCCTTAGTGTCCTCCATCCCCACTGACTCTAGACTCTTTCTACCTCACCTTCCACAGGGTTCCCTGAGCCCTGAGGGAGGGATTTGATGGAGTCACTCAGTTAGGGCTGAGTGGCCCAAGGTCTCTCACTCTCGCACAGTGTCTGGCTGTGGGTCTCTGTGTTTGTTCTCATCTGCTGCAGGAGGAAATTTCTCTGTTGATGACTGAGCCAGGTACTGATTATATGTTTAGGTTACTTCACTCAGGATGATATTTTCTAGTTCCATCCATTTGCCTGTGAACTTCATTTTACCAGCTAAATAATACTCCATTGTATAAATGTATCACATTTTCTTTATCTATTCATCTATCGAGGGACATCTAGGTTTTTTCCAAATTCTTCTTCTGTTTGTATTTTATGGAATAGTTTGAATAGTAATGGCATTAGTTCTTCTTTGAAAGTCTGGTAGAATTCTGTGCTAAAACCATCATGCCCTGGGCTTCTGTTTTTGTGGTTGTTGTTGCTGTTGTTGAGAGACTTGATGACTACCCTATAACCTAAGGGGTTACAGGTCTGTTTAAATGGTTTGTCTGATCTTGATTTCACTTTGGGGTTACAGG
>NW_022196896.1:130596620-130610970 GCF_008632895.1 Mastomys coucha | reverse complement strand
TTAAATGGTTTGTCTGATCTTGATTTCACTTTGGGGTTACAGGTCTGTTTAAATGGTTTGATCTTGATTTCACTTTGGGGTTACAGGTCTGTTTAAATTGTTCATCTGATCTTGATTTCACTTTGGTAAGTGGTACCTATCAAGAAAATTACCCATTTCTTTTAGATTTTCTGATTTGGTGGAGTATGGGTTTTTACGGGATGTCTTTTTGAGTCTGCGGATTCCCTCACTGTCTGTTATTATGCCTCCCTTTTTATTTCTAATTTTGTCAACTCAAGTACTGTCTTTCTGCCTTTCAGTTAACTTAGATAAAAGTTGGTCAGTCTCACTGATTTTTTTTCAAACAACAAACCTTTGTTCCATTGATTCTTTGTTTTTTGTTTTTATTTGATTGATTTTAGCTCTGAGATTGATTATTTTCTGCCATCTACTCCTTTTGGGTGTGATTTCTTCTTTTTGTTCTATGGCTTCCAGGCTACTCTGGTATACATAGTAAGTTCCAGGTCAGCCAAAACCACATAGTAAGATCCTGTGTAATACAATAAGTATACGGTAATACTGACTGCAGTGTCCACATAGTAAGATCCTGTGTAATACAATAAAGTATACTGTAAACTGACTGCGGTGTTCATATAGCAAGAAAACCTATTTTCCTGGCTTTCTTTGGCATTAGATGTAGCCATCAATGGTAGGGTTACATGATCCTAGAGCAAGTTGGAGGCTGACCTTGGCTATAAAAGACCCTAGTTTAAAAATGAAAATGAGAGCCAGGCAGTGGTGGTACATACATTGCTTTAATCCCAGCACTTGGGAGGCAGAGGCAGGAAAATTACTGAGTTTGAGGCCAACCTGGTCTACAGAGTGAGTTCCAGGACAGCCAAAGCTACACAGAGAAAACCCTGCCTTGAAAAACCATAAATAATGGCTGGAGAGATGGCTTAGCAGTTAAGAGCACTGACTGCTCTTCTGAAAGTCCTGAGTTCAAATTCTAGCAATCACATGGTGGCTCATAACCACCCGTAGTGAGATCTGACGCCCTCTTCTGGTGCATCTGAAGACAGCAACGGTGTACTTAGATAAAGTAATAAATCTTATTTAAAAAGCCATAAATGAATAAATAAATGTGAAAGAATGAAATAATTAACAACACCTTTTTACTTAGTTGATATAGCTAACAGTCACTAAAGGAAGTTGTAGTGACAGTTTTGGGAATTCTGGAAAATCTATTGCTCTGTTCCCTGCAGTTTCCTCAATAGCATTTGAAATAAAATTTCACAAGTTTTCCTTATCGGGCCCGTGTCAGGTGCCACGAGTAGCCAGCCTTCACTGCCTTGCAGGCTCTTCATTTTCCCTCCCCATCTCATCCTACCACCCCCAGTTTCACTCCCAAACACTAGACAGGAGAGAAACAAAGACAAGGGAAAGAGATCTCTGATTCTTAGTTTCTTTTCTTTTGTGACCACATCTACTAACAAACCAAAACCAACCTCCCTAAATAGCCA
The DNA here is from genome assembly GCF_008632895.1 of Mastomys coucha. Lineage (NCBI taxonomy): Eukaryota > Metazoa > Chordata > Mammalia > Rodentia > Muridae > Mastomys > Mastomys coucha. The sequence continues at coordinate 130,609,468 of NW_022196896.1, read as the reverse complement.
TCACCTACCCCTGCTCTTAGGGGTTCTAGCAGTGTCAGATTCGGAACCTGCCTCTGCCAGAGCAGGAGGCAAATTGTGGTCAGCTGCTGCAGGCGTCCAAGCAGCCCCACACCTGGGGTTAAAGTGAAAGAAAGCACATTCCTATAATATTTCTGTTTTTTTTGTTTTGTTTTTTTAAAGAAACCAAGATTCCAGACTCAGCTCCCAGAACTGAAGAACAGAAGCATCCCTGAGCTAGTCATTATTTCCTAGGTCCCATGTTTTGTCATTTAAGAAAATGTATTCCTTCATTTTTGTAATAGAGTCCTTGAGCCCCCAGACTGACTGTGGGAGGTAACCTCTGGGTTCTGTAGTCCTGAAAATGGACTTTTTCTGATGCTATGCCTGGATGATAGATTGTCTGGGAATAAAGTATAGGTTTTAAAGCTATGTCGTTATTATCTACTAGAATCCCACCACACATAGAAGTTTGATGCCAGTTTATTTCTTATTCCCTGATTAGTTATTTTTGGAACTTTTAGTATAACATCTGTCTTCGTTAGTGTTCTGTTGCTGTGAAGAGACACCATGAAAAAGGCAACTTTTAGAAAGCATTTATTTGGGACTTGCAGATATTATAAAGGATGAGTCCATAGCCATCGTGGCTGGGAACATGGCAGCAGGCATGCAGGCATGGTGCTGGAGCAGTAGCTGCGAGCTCACACCCCGGCCCACAGGCAGCAGGCAGAGAGAGAGTACAACTGGTCCTATCATGTGGGCCTGTGGTCCTATCATGTGGGCTTTTGACACTCCAACCCAGTGTCACACCTCCTCCAATAGTAGCATACCTGGGAATTCTAAGTACCCCGCCTGGGAACCAAGCACAAGGGTGCATGTCCTGTGGGGGCCGTTTTGTTCTGCCCACCACAGCACCCTTGCCTTGACATTCTGAAATGTAAACAGTTGAGTCTAGACACTTGGACACCTTGTGAGTCCTTTGATGGGGAATCAGTTTTGAGCATGTACATTGATTGCTATAGCTTTGTAGTATAGTTTAATTTTGCTCTTTTTAAGACTTTGTTCCTGATTCTGGATCCCTTGCACTTGCATATGAATTTGGGTCATCTTGTTAATTTCGGTAATAAAACTTGCTAGGAATTGATTTAACATGGTAAGCTTCATTCTTTAGAAAAAAAAGTACTGAGTTCCCTTATACTTCTTTATTCTTTATTCTTTTTTTAAAAAGATTTATTTTATTTTATTTTATTTTATTTATGTGTATGAGTATACTGTAGCTGTACAGATGGTTGTGAGCCATCATGTGTGTGGCTGCTGGGAATTGAACTCCGGCCCCTCTCACTCTAGTGTAATTCACTGTAGCTGTCTTCAGATGCACCAGAAGAGGGCGTCAGATCTCATTACGGGTAGTTGTGAGCCACCATGTGGCTGCTGGGATCCGAACTCAGGACCTTCGGAAGAGCAGTCTTACCAGCGGCTGAGCTATCTCACCAGCCCTTCTTTAATCTTTTTCAATATTTTTTTCTTGTTGAGACAGTCTTGCTATTTTACGTATGCTGGTCTTGAACTTGGAATCCTTCTACCTCATCAGCCTATTGAATACCTGGGATTACAGATGTGCACCACCACTCCCAGCAGTTTCTGCCTGTTACTACCTTTCTGTACTGTGGTACACTTTTTACTACAGATGAACCAATATGGATACCCTGTGCTATTAACTAAAACCCATTGTTTAAGTTTGTTCATATAGTTTTTCTGAGGGTTTTAACAGATGCATGCGTGCTGTGCATTTATGATGGCACTCGTTCAAGGACAGCTTCATTGCCTTGAATCTCCCCTGTATCCTCAGTATAGTGATGCTGCCCTACCTCTCTCCAACCTTTTAACAAGCACTAATTTGGACCATTGCCCGAGTGCTGTAGTATTGGAATTACAATGCATGTGTCTTCTTTCATCCAGCAAAGTGTTTCTGCCATGGCTTTCATGGCTGCTCTATTAGTCAGAGCTGTCTGGAGGAACAGAACTGATAGAATGAATCCGTCTGTCTGTCTGTCTGTCTGTCTGCCTGTCTGTGTATCTATCTATCTGTGCAAAGGGGGTATATTAGGATGGAGTCCAGGCTTTGGTCTAGCTAGTGCAATAATTGCTGTCTACCAATGGGAGGGGCAGGAATCCAGGAGCTGCTCAGTCCTTGAGGCTCATGTCTCAGCTGGACTTCAGTGTGCCACAGAATGGGGCAGAAGTCGGCTCTAGTGCCAGTGAAGGAGTGAGGAGAGGAGACAGGCGGAGAGCAAGCCTCCTCTTCCGCGTCCTTTCTCCAGGCTGCCAGCACACATGACTAGATTGAAGGCGGATCTTCCCTCCTAAAAAAGGTCTGGATTTAAAGGGGATTTCCCACTCAAAATGATTTAATTAAGACAAATCCCTTAAAGGTAGCTAGCCTCTTGGGTTTTAGTTAATTCCAGATGTAGTCAAGTTGACAACCAGGACTAGTCATTATAGCTATCATTCTTATTCCTTTTTATTGTTGACCAGTGTCCCGTGGCGTGGCTCTATATTCCTAGCAGTGTTAAGTGAGAGTTCCCGCTGCTCCCCAACACCTGTCTTAGGATTCGCTGAATAGGTTTGAGGTAGAATTTCATGATTGATGTCATTTGCAACTCCCTGGGCTGGGCATATGCTCAGCAAAGGTGCACACACACACACACACACACACACACACACACACACACACGTGCACACATGCGCACACATGCGCACACACGTGTGGAACATCTTCTCACATTTTTTTTTAGCTATATGTATACCTTCTTTAGAAATTGTCTTAAGAACTTTTGTTCCTTATTCAATCCAATTGTTTTTTTGTTTGGTTGGTTTGATTAGGTTTTGTTGTTTTGGTCTTTTTCTGTTTTGTTTTGTTTTTTTAAACACGGTTTCTCTGTGTCGTCTAGCTATACTGGAGCTTGCTATATTAACCAGGAAGCCTAGAACTCAGCCATTCACCTTCTCTGCCTCCCGAGTGCTAGGATTTAAGGCATGTGCCACCATGCCTGGCTTTTAATCCAGTTGTTTTATTCTTGAGCTTGAGTTCTTCTTATGCCTTGGTTAGCAGTCATTATCAGGTAGCAGTCATTATCAGGTAGCTGTTTCCATGTATTTTCTCTTAGTCTGCTTTGCCAACTTATTGTTGGAGTGTCTTCTGTAGAGCCGAAGTTTCACATTTCAGCAAAGTTGAGTTTATAAATTATTCTTTCATGGCTTTGGGATTGTCTACACCTGTTTTCATAAGATGTATATTAAATTTGTATATCAATTTGTGAAATGATATTTAACAATATTGATTTTTAATTCATGAAATTGCATAATTTATCTTTTATTTAGGTTTTCTTGCATTTCTTTTAACTATATTTGTAGCCATTAGTGTACTAGTCATTTAGTTTTTAAGAAATTACTTTTATGTGTATAGGTGCTTTGCCTGTATGTATGTCAGTGCTCCACATGCATCTCTGGTGCCCACAGAGGCCTGAGAAGGGAGTCAGATCCCCTGGGGTTAGAGTTACAGGTGGTTGTGAGCTACCAGGTAGGTGTAGGAATGAAGCCCATCAAGACAGTCTGCACACAGCTGATCACAGTGCAGAGGGCAAGCATTGCTTTGCGTGCAGCCACTGAGCTGTCATTACAGAACCACTTCTCTGGTCTGCATGTTGCCAGTTTAAGTAGTGATCATAGCTTCCCCCCTAATTCCCTGAGTAACGTGCACAGAAATGATTGGCATAAGATGAAGTAGGAGGGTAAGTACTTTAAGAAAGAGCTACAGTGCTGGAGAGGTGGCTCAGCAACTAGAAGCACTTGGTGATCTTTCAGGGAAGCTGGATTTGATTTCTAGCACCCCCATGGCAGATCACATCTGTAATACCAATTCTAGAGACCTGATGCTCTCTTACCTCTGTGAGCACCAGGCACACACATGGTACACAGACATACAGACAGGCAAGATACCCATACACTAATAATAATAATAATAATAATAATAATAATAATAATAATAATAATACAGAGATATGGTCTGATAATGTAGCAGAGAACTTACCTATTGTGAAAAACTCTGGGTTCAATTCCCAGCAGTCAAAAAAAGTAATGCCATAGTTTATAACAGGATGCTCCTTAGGAAACTTAGATTTTCCTCTGTTGGTTTGGTTTGAACAACATCTGCAGTGCTGAAATGACACACCGTGAGGATGTGAGAGCATTTGCTTATGTTTAGTCCGAGCATTCATAAGCTAACTAAAAATAACAATGTTTCCCTGGAAGGTCACAGAGACCACGGTCTGTTGGTCATGTAAATGTTTTACCAGGATGGTGGCTGGCGGTTATTCCAGCCGCTCCTACAAGCTGCTGTGCACAAGGGTGGTCCCTGTTTAAATATTTATTTTGTGCTTTGACTGGGAAGAAATCTTGCTTTAAACATCAACAAGCCAATGGTTGTCTTGATGTATGCAAGCAGCCAGCCACCCTGTTTGAAGCGGGAGGCTGTACCGTAGGACGCTGCTTTTGACTGGATTTTACTGCTTTGCTGCTTTTATGGAAAGTTTTAGAGTTGGTAAGGTAGTTGATGGGGTAAAAACACCTGCTGCCCAGCCTGGTAACCTGACTTCAATACCTGAGACCCACAGGCTAGAAGAGGAGAACCAACACCTACAAGTTGTCCTCTGACCTCTACATACATGGGGCAGCACGTGTGCGTGAATGAATAAATGAATAACATGCATTTTAAAATAACAAACTTTAAATAACACTTAAATAACACAAATGAATGAATGAATGAATGAATAACATGTAATTTAAAATAACAAGCTTTAAATAACACTTACAATTCAGATCAATAAAATAAATAATAGTTTGGATCACCCATCTGTCTGCCATGATCTGTCAGCTTTCTATCACTGTGAAGGAATACCTCAGATAATTGGCTTAAGAAGTATAATGGTTATTCTGTGATGGTTACCATCGGTGTCATCTTGGCTGGGTTTAGTTAGACTCACCTACCAGTAGACATACTGTGGGCATGTCTTTGAGGATTCCCAGAGAGGATTAGCTGAAGAGGGACCCACCATGGAGGTTGGTAGCACATCACCAAGTAGACTGGGGCCCAGTCAGAATGAAAGGAGGAAAAGGAGAAAGCTGGGCTGCCTCTCCCTCCTCTCTGCTCCTTTCCCACTGGGATGTAGGGAGGTGAGGTGTAGCTGCGTGTGCCTGCTGCCTCAGAGCTACCTGTCACCATGCACCCACCATGGTGGACTGAGAGCCAAAATGAAACCCTCTTCTTGCTTTTCTCAGGTACTGGGCATAGTGTCTCAGTCAGTGTGTTATTGCTGTGAGGAGACACCGTGACCAAGGCAACTTTTAAAGGACAACATTTCACTGGGCTTGCTTCCAGCTTCAGTGTCCATGACCATCCTGGCAGGGAGCATGGCAGCGGGGAGACAGGCATGGCCTGGAGCAGTAGCTGAGAGCGCACATCCGACCCTCAGTGGGCCTAGCATGGGCTTTCCAAACCTCACAGTCCACCCCCAGGGTTCCTCCATCAAGGCCACACCCAGTCAACAATTTTTCAAATGATGCCACTCCCTGTGAGTTGGTTGGGACCGGTTTTGTTCAGACCACCACAGCCAACCGGTTTCTTTCTTTTTTTTTTTTTTCTTTTTTCTTTTTTTTCTTTTTTAGTTTTTCAAGACAGGGTTTCTCTGTGTAGCCCTGGCTGTCCTGGAACTCACTCTGTAGACCAGCCTGGCCTCGAACTCAGAAATCTACCTGCCTCTGCCTCCCAAGTGCTAGGATTAAAGGCGTGTACCACCACTGCCCGGCCCTTTCTGGTTTCTTTAGCACAGTGAGATTCTGTATTAATCCCTTGCTTCCTCTCCGCTGCCCTGTTGTTACACAGGAAGATTTTGGCTTGCACTAAAGTCTTCTCTATTGGTTTCCCCTGCCCACCCCTTTTTCCTGCTTTTTTGTTTGGCTCTGCATTTTGTTTTGTTTTTCTAAAGATTTATTTATTATATAGAAGTACACTGTAGCTGACTTCAGACACACCAGAAGAGGGCATCAGATCTCATTACAGATGGTTGTAAGCCACCATGTGGTTGCTGGGATTTGAACTCAGAACCTTCAGAAGAGCAGTCAGTACTCTTACCCACTGAACCATCTCATCAGCCTGTGTTTTGTTTTCTTAAGAAAGGATTTATATGGCTCAGGCTGGTCTTTAGTTTGTTGTGTAGCAAAGGCTAGCCTTTAACTCTTGATCCTTGGCCAGGCAGTGGTGGCGTACGCCTTTAATCCCAGCACTTGGAAGGCAGAGGCAGGTAGACTTCTGAGTTTGAGGCCAGCCTGGTCTACAGAGTGAGTACCAGGACAGCCAGGGATATACAGGGAAACCCTGTCTCGAAAAAACAAACAAAAAACAAAACAAAACAAAACAAAAAAACCAAAAACAACAATAACAAAAAAAACCCTCTTGATCTTCCTGGGTCTTCCTTTCTGAGTGCTGGGATAAAGATCCATGCTCTCAAGCCTGGTTCCATTTCCATTTTACAGTTGTGCTTGTCAGAATGCCTAATAAATAAAACCATGCACTGTGAGTCCATTGCCCACACTGCCCCTCTCACCCAGTGTATATGAAATGCCAACTCGAGCTGAAGAGTGGCTCAGCAGGAAAGCAGGAAACCCATGACATGACCTGAGTCTGATTACGGTGCTTGTCCCATGACTTCCATAAGCACACCATTCCACGTGTGCCCATGCACATGCATAGACATACTATTAATTTTAAAAATTAAATAGATTCAAATTTTACCTTAGTTTCCTTTCATTTGAACTTTTTAAGACGTGTCCATATTCTCACTAAACCCTCCTGCTAGTTTATGAGGATAACCTGAGAGCATAATGTTTTTCCATTTAGTATAAATTCTTTTTTCTGTTATAAAGTTACTGAACAATGTGTCATCAAAATTTAAGAACACCTAGTGGGAGCCTTCACACAGGGAACTGGCACTGAGCTCCTGCTCTGACGTGTGAGGCTAAGGCCTAGAGTGAGAAGAACCGGTGTTACTGTGATCTTGGGGTCATTTGCCCCGTGAAGGAGTTGGACAACAGATGATGTTACCAGTAACCGGCTGGAGCAACGAAAGAATTCAGCACTGGGTTAGAGTCTCTGCTTAGTGCTTGGCTAGTCCTATTTTACCTTCACAAAGAGTGACTCAGCTCCAGCTTCAGCAGTGAGAGCTTAAGCAGCTTACAGGGCTTCCCCTAAGGATTGTTTGGTTTTTCTCTAAGAAAGACTTAACAACCAGGATTGAAATGCTAGGCACAAACGTGCTTTATGTCTCTCCTTCCAAACTGTTGAAACAGTAACGTCTAACTCAAACCAGAGTCACACCCTAGCCACTTACCAACTGCATTCTGTGGATTTTATACCTTCATTTGAAAAATGAGAATAATCCACCCTGATGGAAGCTTGGGGAGGCAGGAAGTGGTGAAGTGAGCAGAGAGCAGCCATGTGTAAGCAGAGCTGACTGAAGAGCTGTGGGGAGGGAGCGCGGCCACAGAAAGTCACTGGAAGCTTTGAATCACTTTCTGTTTCAGACTTCTGTGAATGTTGTGTTTGGTTTGATCACATGTTCCATTTGACTAAGCAGCACTGAAGTTTATTCATAGTGAGGATGGTAAAATATATAAATAACCCAGTTCAAAGAAAATGCCACATTTTACCTCTGCCATTTTTTCTGTTTAAGAAGCGAAGGGTTTTCAAATACATGTATTTTTTTTAAAGTGGAGGGGAAAGCTAAGGTTTTTGATGGCAGTTTTAAAGAACAAGACATCGTGGTACACATCTGTAGTCGTGTCTCTCAGGAGACGGAGGAGGACTGCAGGGTCAAGGCAGCTGTACTCAGTCAGGCACAGTCAGCCGTCCACAGCAGCAAGGACAGCAGAACAGCATGGGCGTTACTCAGTGCAGGAGAGATTAACAAGAGACTTGGGGCACTAAAGATGGACTGCAGAGATCTCAGCAGTTTTATGTCAGGGTATTATATAAATCATAATTTTGTTAGACATGCATAGGAGGTATGGGACAATAGATCAGTAAGCTAAGCCCTTATCCTCTAAGCATAAGGACCGGTGTTCAGATCCCAGTAGTGTGGTGGCCTGCCCACAGCCCCACTTCACAGGAGGTGGACACCGGAGTAGGGTGGCTAGTCAGACTAGCAAAGACCAAGAACAAGGGACCTGGCAAGAGATTTTGCCTCAGTATATAACATGGAGAGCAATTGAGGAAGACACTTGAAGTCATCTCAAGACTTGACATGCACATGTGCACCTTTACACACACACACACACACACACACACACACACAGTGCCCATGTGAAGCCAGAGGACAATTTACTGGAGTTGGTTTTCCCTTCCCGTGTGGGCCCCCAGGATTGAGAGTTCGTGTCTTCAGCTTGTTGGCAAGTACATTTATTTTCTCAGCCATCTCATCAGCTCCCAAATGATGCTTTAAGCTCTGTGCTGGGTCTCCACCAAGGGAGGGCTGCTGGCCATACTGTATCCTCCGGTGCCCAATCCTGTCACCCGTACTCCTCAGGTGCCTATTGGCCCTTGTCATCTGCAACAGCTTCCTGTAGCTGCTGTTCATCCTTGGGGCAGGTTGATCCTTGGTTTCCTGACTTGACTGATGTTGGAATAGCTCAGTCTTAAACCTTTTCAAGATGGTTCTGGCTTACGGTTCCTGAGGCTTGGAGAGGAGAGACTGGCCAGCTCTCCTCCTGAGTGCTGACCCATTGGGTAGAGGCGTCTTGGTCTCATGAAAACCCCCAAGTGGATTCGAGGCTCGTCCTTGGGTTGAGTCCATAGTCTTTTTTATCAGGATGGCTGGCTTGCCTCCTGAAGGCTCCTGTGTCCCTTCCTTATCAGGAGGCCATGGTTGGGCTGTGGCTCCTTTCCTCTGAGTTGCTCTTCAGCTGTCCACTCTCGTCCCCTTTATTTCTGGTGCTTTCTGTCTTTGTTTGTTTGAAGTTTCCATTCTATTATCCTGATTTTTCTCATTCACTGCATCACATGCATGCTGCCTCTTGTCTCTGTCCTTGCCCCATAATGGGAGTGGTTGTGGAGTTACAATTCAAAGAGGGAAAACACTTGTTACCATGCCTGTAAACAATTATGAAAGCACACTTCTTCAGTGTGTCATAGATTAATAAATAAAATTGTGTATGTGAATGTGAAGGTATGGCAGATGGAATGTCATACCTGGCATGACCTGGGCAAACACCCCACTGACAGTTGAGCTGTCTGTACCGTTAGCCTTCACATAGTAACTGTGGGGTTGGAGTATTGGTGAGTGAGTCTAAGACCTTGCTCATGCTAGGTAAGCGTTTTTCTTCGAAGCGATATCATTGGCCCTTGCTATTGGATGTATTTTTACTTACTTTTAGATAAAGGCTTGCTGTGTAGTTCAGGCTGGCCTTGAAATTGTAATTCGCTTAGATCAGCCTCTGGGAGGCTGGACTATATACAACTACACTAGGATGGAGGCTGGGACTATATACAGTGACACTAGGATGGAGGCTGGGACTATACACAACTACACTAGGATGGAGGCTGGGACTATACACAATTACACTAGGATGGAGGCTGGGACTATACATAATTACACTAGGATGGAGGCTGGGACTATATACAACTACACTAGGATGGAGGCTGGGACTATACATAATTACACTAGGGTCCAAACTAACAATTTTAAAAAGATATTGGTGTTTTGTTTTGAAAAAAAGCTTATGGTTATATTTTACCAGTATGTTTGTATGTGTACTGTGTGTCTGTGTATGCTTGTGAGTGTGTGTGTGTGTGTGTGTGTGTGTGTGTGTGTGTGTGAGGGGGGGCACACATGAACATGTGAGTGTGTTACTTTTGAAGGCCAGAAGAGTGTGTCATATCCCCTTTAACTGGAGTTGCAGATGGATGTGAGCTGCCTGCTGAGAGGATGCTGGGAACCTGCCTTGGTCCCCTGGACTAGCCAGTGCACTGATCCCTCCCCCACACCCACAGCCCCTAGAGAATATTCTTATTGACACTTTCTATATTGACACACCACAGCTCTTATTAGAAGTTGGCTTTCCGTTACCTAACTTAGCCAGTGAGTGCAGTAGCTGGGTAAATTCTGCAGAATTACACATGGGGGTGGTATAAAGTCGTGTGTTATGAAGCAAAATGTGTTCTTTGTTTCAAAGTAAGGTAAAAACATCTTTGTTTATTGCATACATCCAAAGGAAATAAAAGCCTATTTGTCATTGTAGTAATGTTCCTGGAAATGATGTTGTTGAATAAAAAGTATATCAGGAATTCATTTTTATAAATGAAAATGCTGCGGGTTATTTTTGCTCAGAGTTTTGGTTACAGTCGTTTGGGATTTGGCTTTAAAGTCTGTCCTATTCTTAGGAGCTCTGCCAGTGCCGGCCTGGAGAGGGGAACTGCCCCTGCTGTAAGGAGTGCATGCTGTGCCTCGGGGCCCTGTGGGACGAGTGTTGCGACTGTGTCGGTGAGTCCACAGGCCAGCGCCGTCTTCTGACTTCTTCTAAGTCACAGAATAGAATCCTTGACTAAATGATGTGAGTAGGGGCTGGACACGCACGCATGCACGCATGAGCACACACACACACTGTTGTTGCCTTCCTCTGGGTTCCCCTACAGACCTTTGCAGTGCTGTGGCCACCCTTCCCTTTAGGTTAAAGTGTCCTGCACTTTTCACAGATGGGGTACATGCTCTGAGAGGACTCCAGTTAGCACGCGGCCTTTGTACACACTTTGTCTAACAAGACTTCTTCCCAATTTCCTGCAATCCCAGCTCTTCAGGAGGCTGAGGCAGGAGGATCACAAATTCAAGGCATGCATGTGCTCACAGAATGAGTTCAGTGTCTGCCTGACTCAAAATAAAACAAGTAAATGAACAAAACAAGAAAAGGAAAGAAAAAAAGTGGGACAGGAAGGGCTGTCAGTGGTAGAGCACATATCTGCCATGAATGAGGGAGGCCTAGTGAGATTATACTACCAAAGGGGGTGGGAAGAGGGGAGGGAGGGGACAGCTTTCTCCTTTCCTCTTGACTAACATTTATTTTTGGTTTTTGATTTTCGATTTTTTCAAGACAGGGTTTCTCTGTATAGCCCTGGCTGTCCTGGAACTCACTCTGTAGACCAGACTGGCCTCGAACTCAGAAATCCACCTGCCTCTGCCTCCCAAGTGCTGGTATTAAAGGCATGCGCCACCACTGCCCGGCTCTAATATTTATTTTTGTTTTATGTGTATGGTGCCTGTGTGTATGTTGCTGCACATTGGGTGCAAGGCCCGTGGAGGCCAGCAGGGGCTGCTGGATTCCTGCAGTTGGAGACAGTTGTGAGCTGCCTCGTGGTGCTGGAAATGGAGTCCAGAGCCTCTGACCCACTGAGCCATCCCATCACTAACTTCCCTCTCTCTGATTTCCACTTAGAGTCCTTGTTGTTTCCATCCTACAGTCCAGCAGGCTCTCCCTGAGACTGCAGGTGTTCTTGTAAAAGACTCTCGGCCAGACCTACCTTCTGAAATGGACTTATCCAAAGGTTACTAACGTGCGCTCGCGAAAACAGCAGATGACTAGTGTCATATTAATTAGGCTACTTTTTCTGCTGAAATCATCTATTTCCAGGTTAGAAACAAAACGATAGATAAAAAGGTAAAAGGTTTCTGGGATTAGAATGCTTTGGGGTTTTTGTTTGTTTGTTTTGTTTTGTTTGTATTTTGGACTGCTGTTTATTTCTTTATTGTGTGTGGGTGTTTGCAAATGGAAGTCAGAGGGCAACCTCAGAAGTTGGTTTTCTTCTGCCATGTTGTGGGATTGATGGTATGAGGCGAGGTTCCCAGGCCTGTGCCCAAGAGCCTTCGTCTGCTGGGCCATTACACCAGCCCTGCAGGCTTGCCATTGAATCTAAGTAGGATTCCCAGAACGTCTGTTAGCTGTGGGTCAGACTCAGTGGCAAGTGCCTCTATTCATTGAGCCGTCTCACTGGCCCCTGTACTGTTCTTTTAAGCTGATAGGCAACAGAAACATTGGGGCCTGGTGCTGAGCATGATATCACATACCTGCAATCACAGCTGTCGGGACACTGAGCAGGTGAAGCCAGGCTGTACTAAGACCTTAGCTCTAGAGACCAAATAAATAAACCAACCATTAAAGGGAATATTGAGGGACTGGAGAGATGGTTCAGTAGTTAAGAGCACTGACTGCTTTTCCAGAAGACCCTAGTTCAGTTCCCAGCACTCACATGAAAGCTCACCTCTGTCTCTCTAATCCAGCGCCAAGTGATTTGGTGCCCTCACATAAAATGTACATAAAATAGAAAATTAAACATTAAAAAAAGGATCTAGTGAGTTTGGCTTTTAAAAAGAGTCACTAAAACCAGGCATGGTTTTAAGTGTGGGCATGCATGGGCGTGTATGTCTGTGCATGCTTGTGGACGATGAAACTAGAAACAGAATTGGGAGAGAAGAGAAGATCTTAAAGGAGGTGAGAAATGAAGACAGTAATGGAGTGCATGAATAGTGAAGCAAAGAGGCTGTCTGAGGGAAGAGAGAATGTGCTGGAGCAGGGGGCTGTCGGGAGAGTCGTGTGGGGAGAGGAGTAGATGAGAGCAACTTGTAGTCCTTCTCCCTCTCTCTTTCCACCTCTGTCTGTCTGCCTGTCTGTCTCTCTCTTTCTCACACACACAGATACACCACATACACAGACACATGCACACACACACAGATACACCACATACACAGACA
>NW_022196896.1:130587257-130596609 GCF_008632895.1 Mastomys coucha | reverse complement strand
GATACACCACATACACAGACACATGCACACACAGATACACCACATACACAGACACATGCACACACACAGAGTCTTACTTACTTTTTCAGTGCTGTGACAGAAGACCATTACAAGTCAACTTGTAGAAGAAAGCATTGAATTTGGAGGCTCACAGTTCCAGAGGGTTAAAGGTCATGGGCATCATGGTGGGAGGAGCCTGGCAGCAGGCAGGCAGGCATGATGCTGAGAGCTTACATCTTACCTGAATGAAAAGATAAAATAAAAAGAGGATATAACCACCCCTAAAATATGACAATGTTTATTGTAGCTATAAGGGAGAAAGCAGGCGGTGGGAAGAACCCAGACTAAACATGACCAGCTGAGTAAACATGACCATAAGAGGGGAAGGGAGAGCAAGAAAGCCACCAACCAGAAGAGGTGGCCTGAGCCAAGAGGGCAAGAGACCAGCGTTGCCAAGATGGCTGAGTCACATCCCATCAGGCTGGGGGAAGGGAAGAGGAAGCTCAGCTCCTGGGGAGAGGAGGTTTAGGGTAAGGTGAGGAGTTCTGGGAGGAGTCACAGGTACTGAGGGATGCTGGGAGACCTGGCCAGCATTTGTCTTGATATGTTAATAGGCACCTCAGTTAGCCATCTGTCCCATGTTTCTGAGACATAACATTTTAGCCTTGCTGGGCAGTGGTGGCGCATACCTTTAATCCCAGCACTTGGGAGGCAGAGGCAGGCGGATTTCTGAGTTCCGAGGCCAGCCTGGTCTACAGAGTGAGTTCCAGGACAGCCAGGACTACAAAGAGAAACCCTGTCTCGAAACACACACACACACACACACACAAAAAAAAAAAAAAAAAAAAAATTCTAGCCTTTTGTTGATGTTAAAGGAGTGATGTAATCTCTTCTATAACTACTTCCTGCTAAAATTGGGGTGATCCGGGAAGGCTGAGATGGGAAATGGGAATGTAGACTGGGTGCTTGCTTGCTTGTCTTGTCTGCTGTCCAGGTTCAGTAGGACCACCTGGGGCTAGTGAAATGCTGACTGACTGACAGCTTTGGAGCTCTCTGCATGTAGGTTCCAGGGAACCAGCAGTGCCATTGAAGGCAGTTTTGGAGCATACATGCAGTTGATTGGCAATCTGCTGGGACAGATACAAACTAACCACAGAAGGTAGGGTTAGGGTCAAACTTTTGACACTTACCCATGGTCCTGGGAGTTGGGGGGCGGGGGAGCCTACCCTCAGGGTAAGCAGTAGGGGAGAGCTCAGCCTGGTTGACAAGAGTACTTATCTAGAGGCCATTGGGCCTTGACAGGTGGTCCAAATCTCCCAACTCCTGACAAGAATTTTATAGGTTTAGAAAGAGAGAAAAGTTTGAGATGTGTTAGTATTAGCACTGTTCGTAATCTGTACTGAATCCACACTATAGAGAAAGCAGTAGTCATGGTAAAACCGGAGGGACCCAAGATCCATTGTTGGTTTAAATGATGTCCAGAGGACTGGATGTGTAGATTGGACAGAGATTTTTCAGCAGGAGAAGCACTCTTTCTCTGTACTTAGAAGACTACCAGAGCTGGATTAATATCTTATCAGAACTCCATTGGTAAAAGTTAAAACCCTGAACTCTCGAAGTTTAACAGTGGCATAGAGAGGGAATGAAATCTGAAACACTTTTTAAACTTGTTTAGTGACTTTATCTCTTTCAGAGTGAGGTTTGTCAGCAAGGTGAGCTGGGTCGGCCTCCCTCAGCAGGAGACCTAGTGACTCTCAGAGATGAGGCTGGGGCCTGATTTCAGTGAGCTAACAGCAGCTGCAGCCTTGGGGAAGGAGCTGGTCTGATGGCTGCAGTTTAACAACGACAAAGCTACTCTTAGCCTAGCCACCAACATCCTTAGAGATCTGAGGCTGAACCTTAACAGGGAGCATAACCCAAATGACCCGTGTATCAGTTAAAGTGCCAAAGACTTACTGCTACCTAGGCAGTCACCCGAGGCTCCCATCGTCAGATGGCTCCGTCTTTGGCTATCAAACATGGCAGCATTAAATCTTTAGCTACAGCACAGAGCAGCGCTGGCCTTTGGCTGCCAGGCCCAGAGTGTCTGAGAGGACTGAGGGAAACTACCTCAGTGACCAAGCAGAGGACGGCAGGCAGTCTACCCTCTGGGCTGAGCCGTGGCAGCAGGTAAGGCATGGGCAGATTTCCCAAGTCCACAGTCCAGGTGGAGTCGTCGATGCCCCACTCTTCTTCAGAGACCTTACAGTTGCTGCTGCTAAGAGCTGGCATTTCTGTCTAGTATAGTATAATATAGTATAATTAATATAGTATAATATATAGTCTAATATATATAGTATATAATATATAGTATAATATATAGTCTAATATAGTATAGCTTTTCATTAAACATTTTAAATGCCAGATCTCTAAAGAGTTTGAGCAGCATAATCTATTAAGTATACCAGAGTTAAATAAACTTTACTTGTTTTTAGTTACTTCTTAAAACAAGTAACTTTTTTTCAAGGCTTAACTTGAAAACATACAGGAGGCTAAATCAAACTCCTGAGTGTAAATGACGTGCAGTTGTACTTAGCATGGTGTCTTAGTTAGGGTTTTAGTGCTGTGAACAGACACCACGACCAAGACTGGCTCCCACCTGGTTAGGAGGAAGGTCTCATTGCCCAGCCTCACAGTGACACACTTTCTCCAACAAGGCCACACCTAATGGTACCAGTCCCTGGGCCAAGCATATTTAAACCACCATACATGGCTATAAGCATAGCTCTGAGAACATTAAAGATCCTTTATGAGGTCAATAAGTTAACTGACCATTAACTTATATATCTTAATTATCTTTGACAGTTTACAAGTTAGTAGCTTTTTATAAGATTAGGATTTTACAACTTTATCCCTGTTAAGCTTAAGCCTTAAAAATTTCAGTGAAAGATTTAATTGAAGATCTTTTAGAACCAAAATAAAACTTTAAACTATAATTTAGTTCATAGAGACTGGGAACTTTATCCCTGTATAGTGTATCATTATAGAACTTTTTATATGACTCAGTTTAAACAAGATTTGAATCCAAGTGTTATGGTTTGTATAGCTCAGCCCAGGGAGCACTATTAGAAGGTGTGGCCCTGTTGGAGTAGGTGTGTCACTGTGGGCGTGGGCTTTAAGACCCTCACCCTAGCTGCGTGCCTGGAAGCCAGTATTCTGCTAGCAGGCTTCAGATGAAGATGTAGAACTCTCAGCTACTCCTACACCATGCCTGCCTGGATGCTGCCATGTTCCCACCTTGTTGATACTGAACTGAACCTCTGAACCTGTAATCCAGTCCCAATTAAATGTTGTCCTTGTAAGAGTTGCCTTGGTCATGGTGTCTGCTTACAGCAGTAAAACCCTAAGGCACCAAGTTACATTTACAATATATCCTAAAGTTATGTCACATATGTAGTTATGTTGTAGCAAATTAAAATTACCCATATATAGGTTTTTAACTATAAGCCTTTTGTCAAAAGGTTTAAGCCAAATTTTGCTACAGATTTTACAGATTTTTGTACTATACCCAATGAATTTCCAGATTCTGAGATAAAGACTGTTTACACAGTAGTCTTAAAAGATTTCCTGAGAGCAGAGTGTAGAGAAATCATAGTGTAAATCTAGTTTTTTCAAACCTTATTTTTAATGATGGTTCTTAAACGCTTTAACCTCCCTGTTAGCCCACCATCCTCCAGAGGTAGTGGGAAAGAAAGGGGGGAGTGGACCTGTGTAGAAGGTTCTTAGGAACAACTCCCACCTGTGTTGTCTGGAAGTCAGCAGTTCAGTTCACAGGTCATCAGCGGTGGCTTGATCCACTCACAAACACTTCACTGATACACAAGCTTAGTGTTAATATTAGCTAGTATTATAAAAGCTACTAACTTATAATGGTGTTAGAGTTTTGAACCTCAAAGCCCACCCCCAGTGACACCTCCTCTCACAGGGCCACAGCTCCTAATCCTTCCTGTCTTAGGGTTTCTGTTGCTGTGAAGAGACACCATGACCACAGCAACTCATAAAGAGAGCCATTTAACTGCGGCTGGCTAACACTTGCTGAGGGTTAGTCCATTATTGTCATGGCAGGAAACATGATGGCATGGTGCTGGCAAACATGGTGCTGGAGAAGTAGAGGGTTCTACTTTTTTTTTTTTTTTTTTTTGGTTTTTCAAGACAGGGTTTCTCTGTGTAGCCCTGGCTGTCTTGGAACTCACTCTGTAGACCAGGCTAGCCTCGAACTCAGAAATCCGCCTGCCTCTGCCTCCCATGTGCTGGGATTAAAGGCATGCACCACCACCGCCACCCCCCTGCGGTTCTACATCTTTATCCACCACCAGCAGCAGAAGTAAAAGTGATACTAGGTAGAGCTTAAGCAACTGAGACCTCAAAGCCCACCTCACAGTGACACTCTTCCTCCAACAAGCCCACACCTCCTAATAATGCCATTCCCTATGGTCAAACATTCAATTACATGAGTCCAAAAGTGAGTACAAGCCATTCTCATTAAAACTAAGACGCATGGGAGGGGGAGGGGAGAAAGAAGGGAGGGAGGGGAGAGAGAGGGGAAGGGAGGTGAGATGCTATGATGACAGGCATTATTTTGTATGCTGACTAAAAGAGTCTAGTTAATTTCTGTTGCTAAGCCCTTCTAAACTATTTCCTTCCCTGTTTACAGTAACACTGTGGAATGTGGGCACATTATTAACTGGTTTTCTTGACTGGACTGACTGTGACAGAGTGAGAAAAGAGAGATTCATCTCTCCAGGCCACTGTAATGCTCTTAGCCACCGAGCCATCTCTCCAGGCCACTGCAATGTTCTTAGATGGACATGCTATGTAAGAAACTACATCCAAATATCTAGGAAAGATAGAAAGGGGTGTTTGATGGAATGTTCACCTCGTAAGTAGATATGTCTTCCAGCTCAACATGATAGTCTACACTTACCTATCTTCTACCCTTGCATGAAAGATACTAGTAAAATCAAATGTAAAGATGTAAACATCAAAACAATAAAGAGAACTAAAAGATGGAAGATTAATTGGGTTTTTGTTAGCTATCTAAAGGGAAAGAGGGATTTGTAAACAGATTGGAACAAATTCTGAGAATTTCCATTAAAGATGATTATGGTGGAGTTGTCCCCTGGGAACCCTTAGACGGTTATGGTGGAATCGTCCCATGGGAGCCCTTAGACGGTTATGGTGGAGTCGTCCCATGGGAGCCCTTAGACGGTTATGGTGGAGTCGTCCCATGGGAACCCTTAGAGGCACTACAGACTCCACCCTTAGACGGTTATGGTAGAGTCGTCCCCTGGGAACCCTTAGACGGTTATGGTGGAGTCGTCCCATGGGAGCCCTTAGACGGTTAAGGTGAAGTCGTCCCATGGGAGCCCTTAGACGGTTATGGTGGAGTCGTCCCCTGGGAACCCTTAGATGGTTATGGTGGAGTCGTCCCATGGGAGCCCTTAGACGGTTATGGTGGAGTCGTCCCCTGGGAACCCTTAGACGGTTATGGTGGAGTCGTCCCCTGGGAGCCCTTAGACGGTTATGGTGGAGTCGTCCCCTGGGAGCCCTTAGATGGTTATGGTGGAGTCGTCCCATGGGAAACCTTAGAGCCACTATAGACTCAGCTTACTCAGGGTATCAGGGAGAGAGAAACCCTAGACTAGAGTCGAAGTTGAGTCTTCATCACGTAGGCGCCAGAGAGTGAAAGGTGTCCCCAGTAAGGACTGGACACAAAGGAAAACAGGGTGAGTGCCAGCAACATGGAGGGTAAATCTGTAGCTGTTGTCTTTTTTTTTTTTTTTTAAGATTTATTTATTTATTATATGCAAGTACACTGCAGCTGTCTTCAGACGCACTAGAAGAGGGCGTCAGAACTCATTACGGGTGGTTGTGAGCCACCATGTGGTTGCTGGGATTTGAACTCATGACCTTCTGAAGAGCAGTCAGTACTCTTACCCGCTGAGCCATCTCTCCAGCCCATGCTGTTGTCTTTTTGAGAAAATGTATTTGTACTATAAAAAACAACTACATAAAACATTCATTTCAGCATGACTAGGAAATATTAATTAAAAGGGATCTATATTGAATATTGAAATTAATATCAGCCTGGCGGTGGTGGCGCACGCCTTTAATCCCAGCACTTGGAAGGCAGAGGCAGGTGGATTTCTGAGTTCAAGGCCAGCCTGGGCTTCAGAGTGAGTTCCAGGACAGCCAGGGCTACACAGAGAAACCTTGTCTCGAAAAACCAAAAAAAGAAAGAAAGGAAGGAAGGAAGGAAGGAAGGAAGGAAGGAAGGAAGGAAGGAAAAAAGAAAAAGAAATTAATATCAGTATTTGGGGGCTAGAGACATGGCCCAGTGGTTAAGAGTACTGGCTTCACTTTGAGGACCCAGGCTCAGTTCTTAACACCTACATGGTGGCTCATAGCTATCTAGAACTCCAGTTGCAGGGGATCCAGTGCCCTCTTCAGGCCTCCATTGGCACTGCATGCACACAGTGCATAGATTTCACAGATATGAATGCAGGTAAAATACCCATACACATAAACTGATAAAATAAATATAAATATTAGAATGTCATGAGCCGGGCAGTGATGGTACATGCCTTTAATCTCAATATTTGGGAGGCAGAGGCAGGTAGACTTTTCAGTTTGAGGCCAGCCTGGTCTACAGAGCGAGTTCCAGGACAGCCAGGGCTACACAGAGAAACCCTGTCTTGAAAAAACAAAAGAAAAAACAAACAAACAAACAAAAGAATGTCATGAACTATAGAAGAAACAGATGGAAAATATTGCAGGATACTCAAGAAAAGAAAGATTTAGCCAGGCGGTGGTGGCGCACGCCTTTAATCCTAGCACTTGGGAGGCAGAGGCAGGCAGATTTCTGAGATTGAGGCCAGCCTGGTCTACAGAGTGAGTTCCAGGACAACCAGGGCTATACAGAGAAACCCTGTCTCGAAAAAACAAAACCAAAACCAAACCAAAAAAAAAAAATCTTACTCTCGGGACTTGAAGTATATCATTCCAACTGATTATGGTGGCATATGCTGTAAGCCTAGCACTTGGGAGACTGAGACAGAATAGCCACAGATTTGAGGCCAGCTTGGGCTACATGGTGAATTCAAGGCAAGTCTGTACTGTACTGTATAGAGACCCTGTCTCAGAACACACACACACGCACACGCACACACAGCAGTAAACAATATTTTTCTTTTATTGATACTTTGATATCTAACATTTTGTTGTCCTTCACCTCCATCCCTGACATTCATTCTTTTGTCTGACTTAGTGGGTTGTTGGTGATGCTTCCCACTGTATTTGTATTGGAATCACGTGAGGTTTTTATCCACGTTTGCTGGGTTTTAATGTAGAGACTCTGTTCTTGCACGTTTGCTGACTTTTAGATGTAGACTCTCAGTTCTCGCGGTTTGCCGGCTTTTAGATGTAGACCCTACATTCTCGCGCTTGACTCCTCATTTCGTCGTCACCGCTGCTCCCTCACACTGCTGCTGCTCCTTCCCCAGGCCTGTGGAGTGCACGCTCAGGTCTCAGCTCAGCCTTTTCAGTGTGTGTGTCGAGCAGCTGTGACCCTGTGCAGAAGCTGCCTGCTCTCCTTCTCATGACCCCTGCCTCTGAGTGGTGGCTGGCATCCTCCCTGTGGGCTGCATCTAGACAGCAGCCCACTCCCAGCTGGGCTCCGTCCCCAGTCCTCCTCAGACTGGAGGGAGCTAGCTCGCCCTAAGAGAGTGTGTCGGGCTTTCCTCCACTCCTTCCCACTTTAGGTGCCAGACATGCCAGTGGCCCCTTACTGCCCGGTGTCAGTTCTGTCTGTGTCTTTTAGTTGTCTTGTCACCTTTGTGGATCTTGACCGTTTCCATCTTTTTCTCTTCTCAGAGTAGAATCTGTCCTCTGTCACCCCACTCCTTCCTAGTGTCTCCCAGAGGCAGCTTCTGTCCTCTCCATGCCCTGGCTCAAGGGCCACTATGTAAATTACAAGCCTTCTGTCTAAGTTTATGAATGTACAACATTGAACTTTATGTAATATAATGATCCTTCTGATGATAAGCACTGGAGTTTTAAGTCTGACCTTTGAACTCGGGCGTTCACCCTTTCTTCTCTGGTTACTGTACCTTTGACCATAGAATCTGGCAAAAGACTTGTGTGTGGTGAAGAGCCGTCTGCTGAGCAGCCCTGGCTCTCTGCTGCACGTGAGGGTTCCTTGTAGCATATGGTAATTCCGACAGTGGACATGAGAGCCGTTGAGTCATGGTTCTGGCTCTGTTCCTAGATTATGTAATAGCAGACAAGACATTTACTTTATTTGGCCCTGTTTCCTCACTCAGTAAAGTGTTCTTACTTGATCATCTAATCTGTGATGCTGCCAGATAATCTAAATTGTTAAGTTCAGATAGCTTCAATTTTATGAGAGATACACGTTATTCTACTCAGCTCTTGCCAAACTGTACGAATATGTAAAGAATAAAAAAGACACAGAGAGAGGGAGAGTTTATGAATTTTGGCTTAACTTTTCAAACTTTTATTCCAGGGAAGACACAAAACTCCATATTAGAGATAGTCAATATTAAAGCATGAACCATGACTTTGTTTTTAAAGTGTAATAGACAAGGAGTGCCTACCTGTATACACAGAGTCATAGCTTGAGCCCAGCACCACATGAAGCCAGATGTTGTCTTGTTTTTGTTTTTGTTTTTGTTTTTGTTTTTTGAGACTGGGTTTCTCTGTATAGCCCTGGCTATCCTAGAACTCATTCTGTAGCCCAGGCTGGCCTTGAACTCATAAATCTGCCTGCCTCTGCCTCCCAAGTGCTGGGATTAAAGGCATGCGCCACCACTGCCCAGATGTTATCTTACACACAAAGGTTAGGGACAGGAGGACTGGGAGTTGAAGATCATCCTTGGGTGATGGTTTGGATGTGAGCTGTTCCCATTGCGTCTGTGTGTAAACACCTGGTCCGGTGCTGTTAGTGCTGTGGAACCTGTGGGAGGAACCTCGCTAGAGAAGTAGGACACCGGGCAGGCCCTGGGGTTTATAGCCTGGCCCCACTTCCTGTTCATTCTGTGCATCCTGACTGTGTAGGTGACCAGCAGCCTGGGATTGTAGGTGTGCAGTCCCACACAGGATACACAGTGGTGGGGTTTGAACTGGGGGCTTGCAGAGCATTCTAGCAACTGAATTGTATCCCAAACCCTAGGCCCAGCTTTCATACTCACACTGTTGAGTCGGTGAAAGCTGACACTCCATGTCTTACACATATACACACACACACACACACACGCACGCACGCACGCACACACACACACACACACACACACAC
>NW_022196896.1:130578322-130586885 GCF_008632895.1 Mastomys coucha | reverse complement strand
CACACACACACACACACACACACACACACACGCGCGCGCGCGCACACGCACGCACGCACGCACATTCCTACGTATCTGTGCTGCCAAAGCTTTGGAGTCCTTTCTGTGCTGTCTTGGTTTCTGTTAGTGGAGGAGGGTTTGGAACTTGGCTTGCTCAGTACGTGGTTCTCATTACTTTTTGTCTTTTCAAGGGTAAAAAGGCTGTGAAAATATCAATATGTAACATTTAAAAAATCACAGTGTTAACATACAGAGCTTTCATTCCAGGGAATTAGCAGAATCCCGCAATGTTATAATCTGTAAGGAGAGTAAACTTGTATGGCCTTTGTTTCCCCAGGTATGTGTAACCCTCGGAATTACAGCGACACCCCCCCCACATCAAAGAGCACAGTGGAGGAGCTGCATGAGCCCATCCCGTCCTTGTTCAGGGCTCTGACAGAGGGTGACACCCAGCTGAACTGGAACATCGTCTCCTTCCCTGTGGCAGAGGAGCTATCACACCACGAAAACCTAGTCTCCTTTCTAGAAACTGTGAACCAGCCGCACCACCAAAATGTGTCTGTTCCCAGCAATAATGTCCACGCCCCTTTTCCCAGCGATAAAGGTACCTGTTCCACTCTGGTGTCCCTGTGATGAGAACTGCCTGGGTCTAGAGTCCTTGAGTCAGACTTTATTCTTTATCACATGGCATCAGTGTTTGCTGTCAGGTATGCCCCATGAAGTCAGATGTCTGTTTGCAAATATTGCCAGGGTCATCGATGAACTTATTTTTATGTTGTTGTTGTTGTGTCTGTGTGTGCCTCTGAGTGTGGGCACACACCGTTGCACTTGTGAAGATCACAGGGCAACTTTGAGGAGTCTGCTCTGCCCCTCCACTGTGGATTCTGGGATTAAACTCAGGCTGGGTTTGTACAGCTAGAGCTTTACCTTCTCAGCCATCTTGCTGCCCATCAGCTAAAATCTTATAAGACCTCTCATTTGTAGGTACAAACTCTGCAGGCAGTTGTCAGTGGATGTGACTGTAATCACAGAAAAGTCGAGAATGATCTCTGCTCATCCGAGGATGGAGTCAAAGAGCATTTACTAATGAGAATAGAGCCTGTCATAATTTTGGAGTATAAACAGTATATAGCTTTAATATAAAGTCTTCAATGTTTTTCAGTACATTTTTATAGTAGAAGAATAATATATTTATGAAAATACACTTGATGTGGCTTTTGTTTTAGGTTTTTGAGATAATATCCCAGATGCAGACCAGGCTGACCGAGAACTTGTGGCAGTCCTCCATGTAGGTCTACACTGGATTACAGCTGTGTCCTACAACATTAGATGAATTATTATCATTTGAACTTCTTCCTTAATTTGGCTATTGGGCCCTTCATTATAATCTGACCAGTATAAAATAGAACTTTGCACATTAACAATAAAATGAGAACCGCTTTTGTTAAATGGCAATATGACTTCTTACCTGTTTTCAGGCTAAGTTGCTTTACAAATCAAACTCTAGGCCTTGGGAAACATTAGAAATGTGGGACTGTAATGATAAATGCTTTGTTGCATTGATCGTCATAGATAATCGGTAATGATCATCATAGATACATATTGATTCAGAGGTTTCTTAAATTCATGACAGCATTTCAAACCAGGTTTTGGAAACACAAAACAGACCTAAGGTTTTCCTTGGGGCCTATCCCTCCTCCTGGCGTTTACACGCCTCAGTTTGCAGTTTGTTTTTAACTGATACGTTTACTTCTTCTCTCTCTCTCTTTGGACTCTCTGATTATTCTTTGAGTCTGTAATGGCTAGCTCACAGTAGCTTCTCAGTAAATATGTACTGAATAAAGTTAGATAGAATAAACTTCGTGGGTTCTAGTTGTAAGTGGCTTGCTTGTTGCTGTCCTTCTGCTTTCCACTCCTCTGCTTTCCCCATTTCTGAAACACAAGACTTGCTTGTTGTCCATGTGTGCATGGTAAGGGGCAGACACTGCCATAGCACATCTGCAAAGCCCTGTGGGGTGCAGCTAGGGTGGAACACGGTAAGAGGACTTGTATGGTAAGTGCCCCTCACTGAACCATCCCAGTAGCCTTTTTTCTTTCTTTCTTTCTTTCTTTCTTTGAAACTGTTTTGATATGTATTTGAATTCATTGTGTAGCCCAGGTTAGCTTTGAACTCATGATCCTTCTACCCCATCTAAGTAATGGGAAAACATACCTGTGCCACTGTGCCTGGGCCTTTCCCCATCCCCATGGATACTGTACTCATCTCCAAGGCTTCCATCCTTCAGTGTCTGGAAGCCTTGCTTGTTATTCCCCGCAACACAACTGTTTCTACTCAGACCCCCCCGCCCCCCAGTTCATTAGTTCTCTAAGTGGCCCTGTAAAAACAACTTCGTCCCAGCCAGACAAGGTGCCACATTCCTATAAGCCCAGGATCAGATGGCTGAAGCAGGAACCGGTCTTGGCTGCATAAGCAAGAGACCCTGTGTCCAGAATAGCAGCACATGCTCCTCATCCTCAAGAAAGGCTGTAACTGTTATCATGCATGCTCTGTTAAAGACGTACTCTCTAGGTTAGCAGGCAGCCGCATGGGAGTCCCAACCTGCAATGTTAAAGATGTGACGATCCTGATGGGGAGCAGACCTAGGAGTCTTTTTAGGAACATCTTGTACTTGCTAATGTGAACTGGTAATCACTGTGCAACATTTGGATGACTTGCTCCAGTACAAATTCTCGATGTGACTTTAGGACAGTATTTTCAGTCATCTTTGGACTGGGAAAGTGTGTCTGTGGAGAAATGTCAGTTTAGGAAACAGCCATATTGCTTCATGGATGCTTGTTAGGCCGGACAGCCTAGCCTCATCTCATGCCTCTGTGGTCTAACCTCATCTCATGCCTCTGTGGCCTTTTTCTAAAGTGAGCATCTGTCCCCATGAAGCTCTTTTGTCCTGTGCTGATGAGCAGTAAGAACTAGAAAGTAAGTGCTGGATTCTCTGAGTGAGTGGCAGAGCTTGTGGTCTGTACTGAGATCTCCATTTTTATTGCAGAGCACATGTGCACTGTGGTTTACTTTGATGACTGCATGTCCATACACCAGTGTAAGATATCCTGTGAGTCCATGGGCGCATCCAAGTATCGCTGGTTTCACAACGCCTGCTGTGAGTGCATCGGCCCAGAGTGCATCGACTATGGTAGTAAAACTGTCAAGTGTATGAACTGCATGTTTTAGAGAGGGAGAAGACGTGCAAACACCTCAGTAAGGAAATCATGAGTCTAGTATGCTAGGAGTGTGTTAAATTATATTACTGTAACTGTGCTTTTCATGTTTGACGCCTGTTAGCGTATGTCTTCTCCATTGGACTCAGTAGAACTTTAGTCACATGAGAATCGGGTTCAGAGGAGTCCTGGCAAGACCTGACAATCTGACAGAAGGTGCTGCCTTCTTCCAGCTCTCTAAACACTTGGTTTTGAATGTGATAGCACAAGCCTGCTACATGTGTGGTTCTCACCTGCCAGCTGGAGAACTCCAGAACGCCAGGACTCTCTCGTCACACCTCTCTTGATTGTGCCTTGGCTGGCTTATCTGTTTTATGTGAGTAAATATTGCAGTTTATAATTCTAACAACTCACATTCAAGCCACACTAAAACTTAATTTCAAACCATTTTACATTGGTTTTAGAAAGTAAATGCTTACTATATTTTACAACATAAAAGTTTTACCTAGGGCCAGCAAGCTGACTCAGTGGATAAAGGTGACTGCTACCAAGCCTGATGACCTGAGTTTGATCCCCAGAGCCCTGTAGTGGAAGGAAAGAACGAGCCCTGTAAATTGTCCTCTGACCTCCATACACATATAGTATCATGCATGCAGGTCTGCATGTGTGTTAACACACATAAATAACTAACTGTTTTAAAAAATATAAACCTCTTACATGGTGACACTAAATCTGTTGTATAGCGCTCACACCAACAGTGATTTGGACGTTATGTCCCCTCCCCACCCACAGTGTTGATGCAGTGATGTACAGAGTCGTCACTATTCGTTGGTGTAGTAAAGTTGCCTCTACCAAGAGTGTCATGGCATACCTGTGAAACTTCATCAAATGCACTGTGAGGATCTGGGTACAGAATTATCCAGGTAAAAGCAGCAGGGCCGTTCATGATGCCCCACAAGGCTCCATGCAGAGCACCAGGTAGCTGCTGCCCCCTGCACAGCACAGCTGAACGTGAGGCCAACCAGCAGAGGATCTGCCTTGGCACCAGCAGAACAGCAGGGTCTCCAGCACGTGTGAGAAGGGAAAGGGTTGAAGGAGGACATACGGCCATGGACAGAGAAGGGCAAAGGAACTCCTAGTAGGGTCCACCTTAAAACCATTTATGGTCACTGGTTTTGTTACTTTGTAATGTTACATTTGTTTCTGAATAGCTGAATCCAAATACGTATATTTTAAGGAGCTATGTTTCTGAAATTACATGGGGAAATCTGTTTAATATGTTTACTCCTAGCATACTACAGAATTATCTAGTTATATAGCTTCTTATATAGTGGTGAGCTTCAATACTACATGCCCTTCATAGTAATAAAATTCTCACCTTCAAGCCTGAATCAAAAACAAATATTTATAATACACAGACTCAATTTTATAGAATTGCTATTTTCTCTAGTGTATATCTGAATTAAAAGTAATTTGGGGAATAATCTTTATATGGCTATATATTTTAGTACATAAAATCGAAAATGTCCTTAAACACATTTTGTATTCTTATTTGAATAGTTACAAGATCATTTGTGGTATCATGGCTACCCACTATAAACCATGCTCCTTCCAATAGTTGACGGATACTCGAGGCATTCCAGCCTTCTGAGAAGCCAACTTAGAACATAGGTGTATGTGATTATTAAACATCAAGGTGTCCTCTCACTTTACCTAGAGTGCTTCTCTTCATAGGAGCCTGGAAACATTTCAGCCCCTTCCTCTGTAGCTCCCATGGGGCTGTGGGTTTTCTTGAAGTCAGGAGGAGTTTTGAAGGACCACAGCTAGCTGCTCTGTTTCAGCCGCTGATTCTCAAGAACGGTTATGCTCTGATGGCAGAATGCTCTGATGGCTTCCAGCAGTGTATCTCTATTTCCTCTGTCTGTCTGTTTTAGTTGTTGCTGTCTTGGTTTTGTTTTGAGGCAGGATCTCTGCAGCCATGGCTGGCCTGGAGTTTGCTATGCAGCCCAGGCTGGCCTCATGTTTTCTTAATGACGGCGATAGCATTGTTGAAATATGTCACCATCTTTTTAAAACTTTTCATTATTAAAATTTAAAATATAGTGTGTCTTTTTTACCCTATATATTTTCTATGAACAATTTTTTAAACCGCCTGCTTTAACTTTTTTATTGCTCTGGTTTTCCCATTAGAAATGATCCCCACTGAGATAAACTTTATAATCATATTTTGTGTATTTCTCCTGGTTTGCGAAGGCCTTGAAGAAATAGCAGCCATTCCCTGACAGGTTTGAGCTCCCAACACAGAGAGGGGCTGAACAAGATGATCAGAGGATAAAGAGGCCAGCCCGGAGTCCAGCAGGACCCTGCCTCAGAAAGCACAAGTCCTGTGTGCAGCGCTTTGAGTAGTGTTTTATTCCTTCATTGAAGATTTCAGAAGCTAGCAGCCTCCCTCAGTCTAGACCTTCCACACCATCCTAGCAGTGGCGCTCCCAACTGAAGAGCTTGGAATAGTTTATGGTTCTCTCTCAATAAAAATGATCTTGGTTTCCTATAGCCGGATCCAGAGATGCTAGATTTTAAGGGCTGAGGCTGAAGCCTGGTCAAGGGGCTCTCACCTGTCATGGTGCAGCCCCGGTTCTACCCTGAGCACCAACAAGAGACAAACACTAAGTTGTGAATCAGAGGTTGTTATTAAATTCATATATACATACTTCCCTATAGCAAGACATGGGCTTACGGGCAGGGTTTCCTCATAACATTTATGAGAAAACAGTGTTTTCCCCATTACATTTAATTAGGACTGTGGGTTATTTGTAATTAAGGTATAGAAGCAAAAAAAAATTGATTAACATGCTGTTTACACAGGATGCTGTGAAAGGGGTCTTCACACTACAGTCTAACTTGTAAAGTTTCAGAAAATAACATTGTCATTAGCATGTTTGAACAAATATCTGGAATTTTTAAAGAGCATCAAAATAGAAAAACAGAAAGTAAAAGTCTACAATGAGGTGCTGAGGCTGGGCTGCGGTTTAAAGGTCTGTGCTCAGAAAGCAGCTTTGGAGACTTCAAAGACTGGTCATTCCCAAGAGTCGTGACTGACACTTTGTGGGTGTAATTGTGTACATTTTCATTGGTTGTCTTTGTAGTCAAAAAAAGTATTTTAATAAAAAATAGAAATGACTGTGAGTCATGCTTTTCATTAATCTCTGCAGAGAGCCTGACTATGGTGTCAGCACTTTACCTTGCAGGGTGTCCCCACAGAATCCACTGGGGACATCAGCTCCTACAAATGTGAAAAAAATGCCTCCCCATTCTCTTCTGCAGGGCCATGACAGCAGCTGCCTGAAGAGTGCTCTGGCAGACAGACCTGACTGGCATGCCGTGTGACGGGGTGTGAGGTGGCCCCGCACATTTGTAGGTGCTGGTGTTATATTGCGGTGTCAAAGACTGAACAGGGCTAGAAAGAGGAAAGGGATGTGGGAAGATGGCATTCCTAGCCCTCCCATAGCAGCATGCTGTCATAGTGTCTCACTGTCCTATTGTCTGTGAAGAGACACCACAACCAAGGCAGCTTATGAAGAAAACCTTGAATTGAAGGCTTGCTTTATGGTTCCGAGGCTAGTCCCTGATCATGGTGGGGATGGTGCAGTAGGTAGGCAGGCATGGTGCTCGAGCAGTAGCTGAATGTTGATTCACAGACTTAGCACATCGGATGTCATGATGGAAACACCATTCAGGCCTTGAAACCCAACACATATCAACATCACCCACCAAAGCAGGATCGAAGGCCGTGTCAGCATCCCAGGATATAGTTGGCCAAGTTCTCAGATCGAAGGCTGTGTCAGCATCCCAGGATGTTGTTGGCCAAGTTCTCGAATGAAATCCCCTTGCGTACTGACCCTGCAGTTTTGCTTCTGTAGTTCTGCTTCTTGCTAACTGAAATGTGCCAACCAGGATATGGGGTTTTGTGAATAAAAAATAAAAAGGCCTAGGCTGCATAGTTTGGGCAAGTTCCCTGTGCAGCCACAGGCCAACAGGAAGAACTTTCTACTTGGAATGTCAGTGTCCAAGGGGTGGTCTCTGGTGGGCTCACCTAGAAACAGCAGCATACAGTGACAGAGGCTTGGCCTGCTGGAAGGTTTGGAAACCTTAAAGTCTACCCCTAGTGACACGCCTCCTCCAAGAACACCACACCTCCTTTCTAAGTAGTCCCTCAGTTAAGAACCAAACATTCAGACATATGAGCCCACGAAGGCCATTCTCATTCAAACCAGCACATGTAGTAAAATCTATGCCACATCAGAGAACACGTGAGTGTTGTGGATTGGTGTGTAGAGGATATTGTACTGAAGAGAGAAGATGAGGAAAGACAGGACCCTCGTTAGGAAAGTTGTTCCGGTGGCAGACAGTCATGAGGAGTTAGAGCTGAGATGCTAAGCTGGAGGCCACACCCGAAGCCTTGATGCTCAGACATCCAGGTGGCAGGACGGTGCCAGGGGCACCTATCCCTTCAAGCAGCTGGCAGGTGTGATGGTACACACCTTTCATCTCAGCACTGTCAAGGCAAGAAGATCTCTGCTCTCTATGAGTTCAAGGCCAGCATGGTGTACATAGCAAGCTCCATGATAAGACAATGTAGAGAGATCCTATATATGTTTAATTGGTACATAGTAATTAGACATATTTGTGGGACACAGTATACATGTATACAATGTGTAATGATCACACACAGATAACACACACTCATACACATCTGTCCCCTCAAACATTAATTCTTTGTGTTATGAATATTTTAAAAATGTTGTACTATTTAAGTTCTATTAGTTCTCGACAACACGCTCCTGCTGTGCTTGGAACACCTGCAGTGGGCCCCACCCACCCATGCCAGCGGTGGGCCCCACCCACCCATGCCAGCGGTGGGTCCCACCCACCCATGCCAGCGGTGGGTCCCACCCACCCATGCCAGCGGTGGGCCCCACCCACCCATGCTAGCGGTGGCCCCACCCACCTATGCCAGCGGTGGGCCCCACCCACCTATGCCAGCGGTGGGTCCCCCCACTTGTACAACACGTTGCTCAGTTGCTGCTCATCTCGTGCCTTGCCTCCCAATCTCTGGTGACCGTGGCTCCTGCTCCACTACCTGCAGGTGACACGCAGTGCTTGTTTTCTGAGTCCAGCTCGTGTAACAATATACCTTTGCACCCATGGAGATGCAGAATCCAGTTTCTTACGTGGCTAAGTAGCGCTGAGAATGTAGACTCTTCCTGTAGCCATTCACCCATAGAAATGTTTGCAGGCAGCAAGCCTGGTAGTCACCTCTATTACCAGGGGATAGGAAATGGGGGGGGGG
>NW_022196896.1:130574230-130578070 GCF_008632895.1 Mastomys coucha | reverse complement strand
CTCAGAAATCTACCTGCCTCTGCCTCCCAAGTGCTGGGATTAAAGGCGTGTGCCACCACCGCCCAGCAGTAAAAAGCAAATTTATTTTACCCAATGTTAGCCAGAAATGATCGGAGGCCATTGTTTTGGCCTAAGTTTCTACAGCAATAGGCAGAACAAAATAGCCCCTCACACCCCATGCCCCAGAATCAACCCTCAAGGAAGCTGGTCAGTCCCGAGAGACCAGTTTTTCCTGCAAAAGCAGACTCCAGTCTACCTGAGCATAAGAGAGGCCACCCGCTCTAATCTTGAACAAAAAAATAACTAGATGCACCAGATTGTAACCAATCAAGTTTTTTTTCTATGCCATTTCTTTATTCTAAATTTGCAAAGCTCACTGTTTTGGTGGGAGTCCTCAATGTTTTGTAGAGGACACACCCTGATTGATAGATAATATAGTAAAAGTCAATTAGATCTGTGACTCAAACTATTACAGCGTCGCCCTTGACTCAGTTTTTGAGGCAGTCTAGGCTGGCCTTAAACTCCTGAGCTCAAGTGACCTGGTCCCAGCCTCCTGAGTCACTAGGCTCAGAGACTTAAGCCACCCTCTCCTTTTGACCTGCAGCTTAGGCTTTGGAAAGGAGATGCCCTCAGTTTAGAGGTGCACAGAGAAAGCCGCCTTCTCTCCTGCCGGCACTTGGGGCTGGGGAGTTCTCAGGCTGGACCTTGGGAAACGCTGTCTGCTGGCCAGAGACAAAATTCCCCTTACTGGATTTTGAGGAGCCACTGAGGCTAGTCACAGCCACCGCACTATATGGCAAGACGATTGTGTGACATGTGACCTGCCCATCTATCTTCCTGGTGCAGCCAGCTCTGTCTGACACACCTGTGAGGGTAGTGCCTACCCCCATCTCCAGTAAAGAAGGCCTTTGTGTCACTGGGCCTCACAGAGCCTAGAGTTACCCTTTGGGGAGTCAGAGCAATGGTGGACCACCAGGCTTCTGCTTTTCAGAAACATCTCCTGCTTCAGATACTCCGCTGGAGTGAAGAGGGAACTGGAAACCGGGAAGAGTTCTCATCTCTGTGGCCCCATCTCGTGTTCTCCACTAACCTGGCTGGGGCTTATAGGGAGGCATCTCCCTGCTCCCAGCTCCCCCCCCCCCGGTCCCCTCCCCCATCCCTACCTGCAGCACTGCGCTTCTAAGGGAAGTCTCCCAGAAGTAATGGCAGCCCAGCCTAGTGAATCCCCAGAAAGGTGGCAGAGACTTCTAGCTAACATCGGTCAGATTTTATCTGACTCTAAGAAAGCACCGAGACAGGCTATGTTTCCATCCTGCTTCACAGGCCCCTGCCACTATCAGGAGAAAGCCATCTTTAGAAAAGACTAAAGGCAAGTAAGTTTTCTGGAGATGGCCCACTGTTTGTTTTGTTTTGTTTTGTTTTGCATGGCCTAGGATCAGTGAGCTCTCAGAGGCAAGGTCCTAAGAGACTTCATCTCTGGACTGCTTCTTGCAGCTCATAAGCCTTTCCCTATCACTATTACACAACTTAATGATACCTGGGTATCACACTATTGGACAGATTTCCTGCAGATCAACATGAAGATGAACTTTCATGGATTAATGCTGTTTAGATGAATTAATGATTTTACAGAATTCCTCATTTGATAATTTTAGAAAATTCTGGGGAGATGGCTTTAGCTGTTTTGCCAGAAAGATGAAATAAAGTCAGGATCAAGAATAGAATGTGCCGGGGCTGGCGAGATGGCTCAGTGGGTAAGAACACTGACTGCTCTTCCGAAGGACCTGAGTTCAGTTCCCAGCAGCCACATAATGGCTCACGGCCATCTGTACAGCTACAGTGTACTCATACACATAAAATAAATAATCTTTAAAAAAAAAAAGAATAGGATGTGCCCATTCCTCACAGAAGAGCAAGTACAGGCTGCATAATAAGGAATACAATGAGCTTTCACAATTACACTAAAAAGAAAAATAGGCTTGGGACAAATTTGTGATCAAATAAAAACATTCATTCTAGGTCAGGTCCAAGGATGAGGCCACAGGTGTGCACCAATATAAAGCAAGGCCATGTCAAACTGTTGCTTTGAACTTATAATGAGCTTATGGAATGAAACACTGCTTTCAACTTAATATCAACATCCTTCTGTAACTCCCCTATTGTGTAACATTTTATCTGGGAGGTAATTTTCTAAAACTTTTCTAAGAGGGTATAAGAAGGCCAGAGAGAAGGAATAAGGTGGTAACACCTGGGGCTCTGCCCCAGCCACCCACCAAATGTATATGTGTGGCTTGGGGGGCTCTGCCCCATCCATCCAAATGCATACATGCATGTATATATACATATATATATATTGTGTGTGTGTATATATATATATATATATATATATGTTTGTCTATACATACTTTTGTAGGTATGTGTGTATGTATGTAAATACGAATGAACACTTATGGAGGTGATAAGACAGGCGGTCGGACCCAACCAGAGTGTATGTTTGTATGAATGTGTATATGTCTGTACATATTGCCTGCATAAAAGAATTTCTTTCTGCATTCGTGACTTTCTTTTCCTTTTTCTCTGGCTCTCAGAGAGTTAACAAAACTCTGAGCCTCTCACCAGTCCTCAAAGGGCTCCTGAGTAAAGGAACAAAGATCCAGAATGAGCTAACTTCTTTACCTTAAATCCCCCACTCTTCCCCACCCCTGTTATATGGCAATCGCCAGCAGCCCTGTGGTTTCTGGCCCCAGAATGACAAAGAGTTAGGAAAGAAAAACTTTTCCAAGAGTAAGCCACTTTTGTCCTAACAATCACTCCCTTTGTGATCCTTTTGCCCTTGCAGTTGCCAATGTTGTCCCCATCGCCACCCTCCCCCTACCCTGCACCCTCCCCTCTGAGAAATCTCATGCTGCTGGGAAGATCCCCCCCACCCTAGCCCCACTCCATAATCACCCTATCTCACACACTTCTACTGCCAGTCCTGCTTCTATTGCCCCCCAGGTTCTGCAGAAGTAATTTCTTGTGCTGGCCCAGGCATTCGTAGACTGTGGTTCTGGTCTGATGGGTCTCGAATGCTACCTGTTTACACAGGTCTTCTCTGCCCCTCTTCTGATGACCCATTACCCTGCTTTAATTCCTTCATACCAGAGACACCCCCTAAAGGGTAGCCTTGATGCCTGCTTATTATCTGTTCTTAGGGCCCAAGCGGGCAGAACCTCCGTGGCTGGGTATTGTATAAGTGTATCCTCCATGTTTGTTTTGGAAGTTTGGTCCCCAGTGTGGCAAGGTTTGGAGGTTCTCTGCATCTGTCTCCATCAGCTGCTGGGTGAAGCCTCTTAGAGGACAGTTATGTCAGGTTCCTGTCTGCAAGTACAGGACTTTAATCCCAGCACTCGGGAGGCAGAGGCAGGTGGATCTCTGAGTTCTAGGACAGACAGAGCTAAATGGAAGAAACTGTCTTGAGAAACCAAAGAGGGAGAGCAAGGGAGGGCAAGAGAGGAGGAAGAGAAGGAGAGGAGAGGGAG
This sequence comes from Mastomys coucha, assembly GCF_008632895.1. NCBI lineage: Eukaryota > Metazoa > Chordata > Mammalia > Rodentia > Muridae > Mastomys > Mastomys coucha. The sequence continues at coordinate 130,574,549 of NW_022196896.1, read as the reverse complement.
AGGGTTGTATCTTTAAAGACTATTTTTAATCACATAAAACACTAGCCCAGGTTTGCATCTGTTAGCAATGCTTGTAATGTCTGAAGCTGCTGCTGCTTCCCTCAGCCTTTCTAAAGCCCCATCCTCCTGTTCTGATCCCGGGATCTCCAAGCCGATCATGACTCAGAATGTCCACGTCCTTGTGCCCATACAAAGAGTTTACTTCTTTGGTGGGGCCAGGGCTTCCAGCTTGGAAGGAAGCACTGAAGAGTACCCATGTTAAGGTGGCTGATCATTTATTAGGGCAAACCTTCCCTGCAAGAGTTTGCAGCTCTCAGTT
>NW_022196896.1:130572177-130574220 GCF_008632895.1 Mastomys coucha | reverse complement strand
TACACATCCTGGCTCCACTCCTGCAGCCCAGGCAGGGGGCCAGGCGTGTTCATGCTCTAAGGCTCCAAAACAACGATAGAAGCAACAAAACAAAGCCGATGTGACTCTGATGAGGAACGCTGACCGCAGTCCAAGAGCGCAACTATTCAGCGATCCTGGTGACATTTAAACAGCAAAGCAGCCGCCCTCCTGGGCTCCGCAGAGAGACGTCTTTCCCAGCATGCTGGTCTCCAGACAGCCATGTCCTGTTCAGCTGTCTGTCTCCTCCTGCTGTCCTTGATTTTTTCTTTTCTTTTCTTTTTCTTTCTTTCTTTTTTTTTTTTTTCTTTTTTGGTTTTTTTCGAGACAGGGTTTCTCTGTGTAGCCCTGGCTGTCCTGGAACTCACTCTGTAGACCAGGCTGGCCTCGAACTCAGAAATCCGCCTGCCTCTGCCTTCCAAGTGCTGGGATTAAAGGTGTTAGCTAACATCAGGGCCTCCAAAGCCTGCAGCGTCGCAAGGGTGGGTCTCACAGACCTGTTGCCAGGGCAGCCATATTCCCAGAATCCATTGAGCTCACCTCCCACCTTTACCTGCGGCCACTACGTCAGAACACACACACACACACACACACATACACACATGTGTATATATATGAAACATTCCTCTCTCTCTCTCTCTCTCTTCCTCCCTCCCTCCCTCCATCTCTCTCTCCCTCCCTCCTCTCCTCCTGCTACTGCCCCCTCTCTCCCTCTCAATTAAACCTCTTACATGTGGAACTGCTTGGGCCTAGTGTGGTATATTCTGATGAGACCTGCTGTTCTGACACATTAAAAGGCGTGCGCCACCACTGCCCTGCTTGTCCTTGATTTCTGAATAAACAGCAGAACAGTGAGAGAAGGGGAGACATTGTTTCTTATTTAATATTTGATTCTTCTGATTCTGCTAATGAGTTATATAGATAGACTGGAAAAAATACTACCCATAATTCCAGTTGCTTTCAAATCTGATCTTCCTGCTGGAGCTATAAGCAGCCAGGCCTGCAATGGGGACCCTTCCTGGGGGGGGGGGGGGGGGGGACGGAGACAGCACCTGGAGAGCACGCACATACCCCACAGGCCCGGGAACTGAAGGAGGGCACTTCTCCTGGTGCTCAGAGCTTATCCACGCCAATTGCATCCTGGGTAGGGTTCCTCTCCCGTCACATTCAGTGAGTCAGTGGTGGTATGACCTGTGTGTATTGTCTTCATACCTGTGCTGGCTAGTTTCATGTCAACTTGACACAGCTAGAGTCATCTGAGAAATGGGATCCTCCTTCCATTGAGATTGTAGGCAAGCCGGTAGCGCACTTTCTTTCTTTTTTCTTTTTCTTTTTTTTTTGTTTTTGTTTTTGTTTTTCGAGACAGGGTTTATCTGTATAGCCCTGGCTGTCCTGGAACTCTGTAGACCAGGCTGGCCTCGAACTCAGAAATCCACCTGTCTCTGCTCCCAAGTGCTGGGATTAAAGGCGTGCGCCACCACTGCCCGGCTGTAGCACACTTTCTTAATGACTGATTAATGGGAAGGCCCACTCTGTTGTGGGTGGAGCCATCCCTGGGCTGGTGGTCCTGGGTTCTATAAGAAAGCAGGCTGTGCAAGCCATGAGCATCACCCCCATTGCGCTCTGCATCAGCTTCTGCCTTCAGGTTCCTGCCTTGCTTGAGTTCCTGCCCTGACTTCCTTTGATGATGAACAGTGACATGGAAGTGTGAGCCCAGTGAGCCCTGTCCTCCTAACTGCTTTTGGCCATGGTGTTGGAGATCACACCTACATGCTTCTTTTCTTTCCTCTCCTTTGTATGTTTGTGTGTGTGCTGAGTGTATGTGTGCACATGTGTGTGCTATGTGTATGTGTGTGCATATGAATGTGTGCACGTGTATGTGCTGTGTGTATGTGTGTGCATATGTATGTGTGCACATGTGTGTGCTGTGTGTATGTGTGTGCATATGTGTGTATGTGTGCTGTGTGTGTATGTGTGTGCATATGTATATGTGCATATGTGTGTGCACATGTGTGTATGTGTATG
>NW_022196896.1:130552871-130572167 GCF_008632895.1 Mastomys coucha | reverse complement strand
GTATATGTGCATATGTGTGTGCACATGTGTGTATGTGTATGCTGTGTGTATGTGTGTGCATATATATGTGCATGTGTGTGTGCACATGTGTGTACTATGTGTATGTGTGTGCACATGTGTGTGCGTATGTGTGTATGTGTATACACGTGTGTGCATATGTGTGTGCTGTGTGTGTGCATGTGTGTGCATATGTGTGTGCTATGTGTATGTGTGTGCATATGTATGTGTGCACATGTGTGTGCTGTGTGTATGTGTGTGCACATGTGTGTATGTGTGCTGTGTGTATGTGTATGCATATGTATATGTGCATATGTGTGTGCACATGTGTGTGCTATGTGTATGTGTGTGCACATGTGTGTGCTATGTGTATGTGTGTGCACATGTGTGCGTATGTGTGCTGTGTGTATGTGTGTACACGTGTGTGCATATGTGTGTGCTGTGTGTATGTATGTGCATGTGTGTGTGCATGTATGTGTGTGCTGTATGTATGTGTGTGCATGTGTGTGTATGTGTGCATGTGTATGTGCATATGTATGTGTGCTGTGTTTATATGTGCACGTGTATGTGCATATGTATGGTGTCATTCTTCAGAAGCCATATAGGTTGTTGTTAGAGACAAAGTTCCCAGGTGGCCAGCAAGCTGCAGAGACCAGCTCTGCCTCCTTGGTGCTGAGTTGGCTGGGCCACCACATCCAGGTTTGTTTGTTTGGATGGTTTTGGGTTTTGTTTTATTTCCCGTGGGTCTTAGGGATGGAACCCAAGCACTTTACTGACAGGGTAGTCTCCACCCCTCTCTTTATGGAGCGCACCCACTGACTCCTGGCATAGAGGGGCCAAGAAAGTAACCGGGCCAGGGAGGAGAGGTGCTGGGAGCCAGGCACAAACAAGGGAAGGCCAGGGAGGGATGTTCTCTCAGTAAGCAGCCTGGGTGGGAACTTGGCTAAACCATTCTAATTACACAGGGAGGGGAAGGGTGGGGCTCATGGGCTGTGAGAGTCCCAGCTGTGACGGGAAGAAAAGCTAAGGAGTGTGAGAAACAGAGGACACAGTCCAGTGGCATACAAGGTGGGGCCACTTTGCGGAGCACGCAGACCCACCTTGATTCCAGAATGCTCCTCAGCGCCAGTGTGCATGCCTGTGCCTGCACGGGCCAGCAGGGACTTTCTTACCACCGTCCTATTGGTTCTTGAGAAATTTCAGTTGATGCTGACAGTCCAAACCCTAAGAGATAAAATATTCTAGACGTTTTGTCTCTGCACAAGTCTAATTGCTGTAAGATGAAAAGATTCCCTCAGTGTCGTAGGATCCATACAGGCTTCTGTCCAAGCCTCTGTATAGTTGTTACTCACATGGTAAAATCCAGCCCAGTGCCGCCATCATTGGATGTATGTACCTATCACCTTCAACAGACCTGACACTGAGTTTTGGGCCTTCTTTCGGGCCAGGCTACCTTCCAGGAGCCTAGACATCTCCCGCCCATTGGTCTGGGTTCCATTAGCAGGAAACACAGTGCTTAGCACGTCTAGGAGTTCCTGGGCAATTTTTCCACAACAGAAACATATTAATTTTCATTAAAGCTCAGTCAGTAAAACGCTCATGTCATGGAACCACGGAGACAATTTGATCCCTAGCACTCGCATAAAAAGTGTGCAGGGTGGGCCTCCCTCATCATCATCCCAGAGATGGATGGGGAGTGGGGAGTGGAGACAGACCAGTCCCTCAGGCCAACTGGACAGCCAGCCTCCCTTAATGACTCCATCAAAAACTGAGGTGGGGCCAGCTAGATGACTCGGCAGGTAGAGGTGCTTGCCACAGAGCCTGGCAACTTCAGCTCCATCCCCAGGTCCCACAGTGAACCTGAGAACCAACCAGCTCTTGAAAGTTGTCCTCTGACCTATACACACCCATAATCCATCCACCCATCAACAAGTGTAAAAAGTTGTTGAAAGAGCAAGGTGCTCCTGAAGAAAGACAGCCGAAGTTGACCTCTGGCCTCCATACACACTCGAGCACATATGTGAACAGGCACCTGCGCACGTCAAGCAGGAAGCATGACATCGGATTCTGTGTGTTCTAAAGTATGCACTCCTGTGTGTGTGTGTGTGTGTGTGTTCATGATATGAGTGTGAGATATCTATGTTGACCTGTACATCACGCACCTCTTGTGGGTCAGAGAAGACGTTTCTGACTTCCTCTATGGTGTGTGTGTGTGTGTGTGTGTGTGTGTGTGATATGTGTGTGTGATATGTGTGTGTGATATGTGTGTGTGATATGCATGTGATATCTATGTTGACCTGTACATCATGCACCTCTCGTAGGTCAAAGGGAGATGTTTCTGACTTCCTCTATGGTGTGTGTGTGTGTGTGTGATATGTGTGTGTGATATGCATGTGATATCTATGTTGACCTGTACATGACTTCTTCTAAGACTTCCCTACCTTATTTTCTGAGTCTGTCCTTCACCAATTGATGAGACTAGGCTAGCCAATGAACTCCTGGGATCTTTCATACTTGGAATTACTGGTATGTGCAGCCGCCTTGCCAGGCTTTGATGTGGGTGCTAGGTCCCCATTCAAGCTCTTTACCTACTGAGCCATCTCCCCAGTTCCAGGAAGACTGAGCCCAGCAGCTTGGGGCTGGCTTGGGCATCTGTCCTATTTAGCATTAACTGTCAACTAGACACAGCCTAGTTCATCTCGGAAGAAGCCCTGCATTACGGAGTAGCCTCCGTCAGACTGGCCTGTTCATCTGAGAAGAAGCCCTGCATTACAGAATAGCCTCCGTCAGACTAGCCTGTGAGTTGGGGGATTTTCTTGATTATTAGCTGATGCAGGAGGATGCAGCCCATTGTGGACAGCACCACACCTGCTCTGGGCTATGTAAGAAAGCTAGTTAAACACAAGCCTGTGAGTGAGCCAGAAAGCAGGGTTCCTTTGTGGTTCCTGCCTCTTAACTTTTTACCTTGAGTTCCCTCAGCGATGACCTTGAAGTATAAGCTGAATAAACCCTTTCCTATCCATATTACTTTTGGATAGAGTGTTTTTTTTCACATCAATAGACAAACTAGGAGAGCAACGTAGATAGACAGAGAGACAGATGCATGTGTGTGTGTGTGTATATGTGCACACTCGCGCGCACGCGCGCACACACACACACACACATACACCACTTCCCATTTTCTTCTCAGAGGATCAAATGCAGAGCCCACAAAGCCCTCTTCCATTCGCCTCCATGGCTCATTTTCTGGAGATAAGAGCTGTTTCTGGTCCCTATACTTACAGGGACTCCCTGTACCTGAAATGCCCTCAAACTGACGACATCAAAGCTGGTATTGAGTTCAGCACATATTGTGCTATGGTCTAACAGGACAGTAGTCCCAAAGCTGAGATGTTCAGAAGCACAGCATCTGAGCACCCCATAAATACAAAGACAAGAGGACAAGAGAAAATGGCCATCGCGTCAGCACCATTCCTTCAAAAATGACATCCCCCAGGGCTGTGCCTGTCCATGCTGTCTGGGAAGAGGCCCCTGGGCTCTTGATACGGCCCTTGGCCCTTACTAAGAGTCTCGGGTTTGCTCTTTCATAGCTGCAGGGACTTGCGCTGTTCCATAGTGTCTGCCGCTGATGCAAACCAAAGGTTACAGATGTTTCCCTTGCAGGGGGAGGGGTGTTTGAGCTGGCTGGAAAGGAGCCTGGTGCTACTCAAATGCGAGCTGAGGACACAAGGGGCAGAGTCCACTGCTAGGCCCTAGCAATGTCTTGCCTGATGGCTTCTGTCTGAAATGGTCTTAAATCTTAGGAAGAATTTTCTCTGGCCAGCTCTGGCATGGAAAACTTAACTGTTGGCTGCCCCATCAAAAGGCACAAGAATTCCTTCTCTAAGGGCAAATGGAAACACAAGCAGCTTGTGGCTTCAATTACGGTCACGACAATGCATCTGACAGGGCACACATGCTCCAGTGTGGACACAGTGCTGGGGAGTGCAGTGGAAGCAGTCAGGAGGCTGAGTGTCAAGAGGAATGCTCTGAGCGGGTCTGTGCGCAGGCGGAAGGCTCTGAGTTGATCTGTGCCAGAGCTGGTATAAACATTTAGATGAGGCATCTGAATGGCTGGGTGTGGGCTCTGTGGCGTGGTACTGGCCGTGTATCAGTCACCCTGAGCATGGATGCCAAGCGCCACCCAAACTTTCACTGACTTTCCTCTTTCCCCGATTTTGTTCGTGCTTGATTGCTTTTGCTTGTTTTACTTTTAGATGAGGTCATCTGTGTGGCCTGGACTAGCTTTGAACTCAGTGTACCCAGACAGGGCTCACACTAGCAACCTTCCTGCTTAGCCCCCAAGTGCTTGGACTGCCAGTGTGCACTGCTATGCCCTTTTTTTTTAAAAAAATCCACAAAATCTGTTAAAAGATAAACTGGGGTATGTTAAACTTTGGGTGGGGGGTGGCACACACTTTTAATCCCAGCACTTGGGAGGCAGAGGCAGGTGGACTTCTGAGTTCGAGGCCAGCCTGGTCTACAGAGTGAGTTCCAGGACAGCCAGGACTACACAGAGAAACCCTGTCTTAAAAAACAAACAAACAAAAAAACCGAAAGTTTAAATTACTGAGTTTCTTAAATGAAAAGAAATCAAAACTGAGACACCTTTACCTGCTAGTCTAAATTGGTCTCTTTTGTAAAAGTCAGGCCTTGCTTTTCCCAGCCCCAGCTGGCTGCCTGCTGAGAAAGGGAGTCTTTGAGGACAGGGCTGCCTTGCTGTCAGGCTTCATAAGAAAGTAAACTCACAAAACAGGTTTCCGTGAAAGACAAACGCAAGCTACCATGCTGTTGTTAGTGAGTAAAACTTTGCATCTTACTATTCCTTTATTTAAAAACAAAACAAAACAAAACAGTTGTTAGGGGCTGAAGAGATGGCTCAGCGGCTAAGATGCACTGCTCTTCCGAAGGACCTGAGTTCAATTCCCAGCACCCGCACGGCAGCTTACAATGTCTGATGCTGTCTTCTCATATACAGATGTACATGCAGACAAAGTACCCATATACATAAAATACATAAATAAATCTTTTAAGAAATTAAAGTGAAAACTGTTTTTCAGTGGCTGCTCTCAGTAACCAAGCATATGGCTCATGGTAAATGCTTGGGTCTTTCCAGATGAAAGGACAGAGTTTAAAGTCTATGTGAGTTTCTGCTTCTATGAACACCTTCTGTCCCAGTCTATGGCTACACAGCAGATTCCTATTCAGCCAGCAGATACCATCCAGGAATCAACTGGGGCACTTTGGGGCAAACTGCTCCAAAATGGCCTGTACCTTGCTAGCTCTTGTACTCCTACAAAACCAGTGAGCCTTGGATTTACTGAAAGCTGATGCTATGCAGTTGTTCCCTGTCTGGTTAGGTTTGGTCAGTGAACTAGATGTTTCTGATGGAATTTCCCACATCTCTGACATTCCCCTCCGGCCTTTGACTGACATTTCAGCCTCTAGGCCCAGGATGGCCCAGCTTTGACGAAGTGATTACAGCACACCTTGTCGTCAACGAAAGGCTGGAATGTGTGCTCTCAGGCAGTCCAGATGTCTAGATGTCTAGAAATGAGCTCAAGCTGAACTATAGATTTCTGGCAGTTCGATAAAATCCAGCATTCATCAGGATCTTGAGAAATAGACTCTGCTCCCTCAAAAGGAGTCTTCCCTAGCTCTGGCAGAAGCGACATGGCTGCACATCCACCCCATGCCGGCCCACAGGCTTTCTCAGCTGCTACATCCCAAAGCATTCCCACTAGCATTCTGGTCCTTCTTCCCTCCCCAGGTTTCCTTCTTCCCTATATAATGTCCTCTTTGTATAAGTCAAGGTGTGCCGTCCCCACCCCCCAATCTCTTGCTGTCTTTACTCTTCTCTCCCACTTTTTTGCTTTTCTTGCAGGAAGACCTAGCCATGTCCACCCTGTTCTGCTCTGTCTCTGACTCTGAACTCTTCCAGATGTCTCTGGATGTTCTCTGTCTTACCCACAATAAGAAACCTTTTCCCTCCCCCCAAACAGCATAGTAATTTAGGCAGTTTCTTTGCTACACATACCTCACATAGAGTTGAGTAAATCAAGGTGGGAAGACCTGTCCATTGTAGGTGGAACCATTCCCTAGGCCAGGATCCTGGATTGAATTTGAGGAAGAAATCAAGTTGGATATTAGCATTCATCATTCCATTTACTGACTGTGAACACAATGTGACCAGCTGCTCCAAGATTCTGAAGTCTTGACTTCATCTACCAGATAAACTGTTGCTCTTATCAGAATATTTTATCATAGCCACAGTAAAGTAACCAAGGCAGACATACAACTAGTTGTTGGAAACAATTTAGCTTTTTAAAAGCAGTGGCTCAGTGAATCTTTACTGGAAACTCTGTAGGTAGAGGTTAACTAGTGGTTAGCTAATTAGGTTAATTTGAAAGGTTAAGTTTAAGTCTTCAGTCATTAGTTAAGGGTTATGCAGGAGCCTAGAATATAACATTAATTCATTAATGAGTTATAATATAACTCATTAACATTGAGTTGAGTTTTTGTTTACCCACATAAGAATACAGAACTCTCTAGTCTAATGTCTCCCAAAGTATTTAGTATTACAGTCTTTAAGTATAAGAAACTGCTTGCCACTTAATACTCCAGTCTCATTGTTGGAAGTGATTTTGTTTCATAGGGTTACCTTGGTTTGTTCTGAGTTAGGGTGCAGCCTCAGCTGGGCTCAGAGATCTTCTCATCTGCCTCATGCATGCTGGGACTAAAGGTTCACACCATCATGCCTGGCTGATTGCTACTTTTAATTGTTAAAATTTCTTTTATCTGGATAGGTGTTTTGCCTATGTGTTTATCTGCATACCATGTGTATGCCTGGTACCTAAGGAGGCCAGGAAAGGGTACAGGATCCCTTAGAACTCCAATTACAAAGGATTGTGAGCCACCATGTAGGTCATGGGATCAAACCTGGGTCCTCTGGAAGAGCAGCCAGCCAGTGCTCTTAACTACTGAGGCATCTCTCCAGCCCTTATAAGGTTTTTTTTTTTCCCTTTTTGATCCAAATATAATTCTACCTTATAGAAAGTGGACTCAGTTGTAGAGTGTCTTCCTGTGTGATCTGCCCTCTCTCAGGCAGGCCAATTCCGGTTTTCATCTGATCACTTTGTGCTCAGAGGTCTCTAGGCTGCTGAGCTTTTCCGACTTCTACAGCCAGCAAGGTTAAGTTGCTTTGGGCACTCCACTGTGTATTTGAAGTGGTTAGAAGCCAGCGTAGCTCTAAGCAGGGGCAGAAATGGCTCGAGTTTGAAACAGTCCCGGTTGCTGACAGCTCACATTGTCTCAAGGCTTCAGAGTCTATCCCTGCTCCTAGAACAGGGAGGATAAAAGAGTACACAAAAACTTCAGCCATATATCTTTGGCTCATTGTAGCTGACTGAGAGTCTGTGTCTGTCAGCTTCCTGTTACGTGACAAAATGCGCGCGCGCACACACACACACACACACACACACTCCATAATCAACTTTTGAGAAGACAAGATTTATTGAGGCAGTTTGAGAGGCTCATCCAGGCTGCTTAGCCCCATCACACCACGCTGTCAGTAGTGTACCAGGGTGGGAGTTCGTGGCCTGTCACTCAGTGTCCAGGAAGTAACAGAGGAAGGGACCAGAATTCCAGTGTTGCAAGGGCACAGCGCACGACCTAACTTCCCCTGGCCAGGCCCCCTTCCAAATAGTTCTACGCCCTCCCTGCAAAGCCACAGGCCGGAGGCTAAGTCTTCAACATCCCTGCCTTTGTGGAACATTCGGGAGCTAACTATAACAGCCTCTCTTTTATATTGTGCAAAGAGGGCGAAATGAAGTAATACTTTTTGTACATATGCAAGAAACCGAAAGCAAAGCCCTGCTCCGGTCTCTTCCCCCTTCTCCTGCCGAGGGTCCCCCAGGGTTCATAACGCTGTGTTCTGCTCAGTCTGCTTCCTCCTTCCTCAGTCCTCAAGACCACAGATTTTAATGCTTATCCTAGAATGGAAAGGAGTTGTAACTTCACAGAGCAGTGGGGTCCTGGGAGCCTTCGTGGGAGAGGGAAAAAGCAAACTCGGCCCTGTGAGGTGACGGGAAGTGCTAGGGGAGACAGGCAGCAAGGAGCACCTGACAAGGGACTGGCCACGTGGACCCGAAGATCAGGCACCCACTGAGGGCTCTCTCCCAGGAGACACTCTCTGTCTTTAGGACCCAGCTTCTGAAGTTTAGATGATTTGAGCTTTTAGTTTGCTTGTCTCCTTTTATGTATCCTCTCACCTCTTTCCACCCTGGGCTACCCTGGGAGGTCTGGGAAGCCAAGAGATGACCTAGGAAGTAAGGATGGAGGGGCCTGCCTCCTTGGTCGGCCCTCCTCAGTCTACAAGGGGAACTCCAGGAAGGCAGGCAAGGGCTCACGGGTGGGGATGGGGGATGGGGGTGAGACACGCCCCAACTCCACCCAGCCTCACTCAGGCAGAGGGGAGGTGAGTGCCCTTTGAAGACTCACGCCCTTGGGGATCAGAACATGCCCCTGAAATCCCAGAGAGATTCCTTTAAAATTAAAAACGGGAGGCTGGGTAGATGATTGCCTAAGAGACATGAGTGAGGCCTTCGGTTTGCCCACCCAGCGAAAACCACATGTGCACAATGTACATGTGGAGGGCTCATTTTATGTATTCAAAAGATGAGATTCTAGTTATTCACTTTTAAACGATGCACACACAAGTACGATTCTAAAGACATAAATGTATCCGTGTTGGTGCGCACCTATACTGCCTGAGCTTCAGGGGCTGGGGAGAGACTTAATTGGAGGCCAGGCAGGGTCTTCCGAACAAGATCCCCTCTCATCCCCTCCCTCAAAATGGTAAGTACATTGAATGTATTTCACTGTAACTCGCAGCTTCCTTAATATGCTACAGTTTTCCATGTGTGTACGTGTAGATCTGTTTTGATCTTTCAGATGCACGCCGTATCTTCACAATTTGAAGGCTGTGTAACTGGTTGGTTTAGGGACAGGTCCAGGGACCAGGCTAGAAGGCAACAGTGACTTGTGAGTATCTGTCCTCTGGAAGCCCCTTTCCTGCTAACCGCCCTGCCCTGGGGAGCCACCTCTAATCTCCGTGAAAGGAGAATGTGAGAATGTGGGAAATCCCCGATTCAGTCACTCTAAAAAGGCTTGTGCGCCAGTTTAAGCTCACATAGCGCATGTCCATCAAACCTTCAAAGGCGTTTGAAATCATGTTAAGTCCCATTCCTCTGCTGGGCATGGCGGCTCATGCCTGCAATCCCAGCGCACTTGGGGATTTCCAGTCCTGGGAGCATCGCCAGGGATTCTGGGCCAATCTGGCTACAGAGGCTATCAGGCGCTGTAGTGCAAGGCCCGATGCGCCTGCCCCCCAGTAAGTGAATCCAGTTCTCTTCTGCTCTCTTTTATTTCTTTTACTTATATGGACTCAAAGAAAAACTTAAAATGTATAGAATGTCCACTCCATCCAGCTAAATTACTTTCTATGTGGTGCCAAGAAAGAGATTTCCAGATCCAAATCTGTAGGGATGACCTGCTTGGAAGGGACAGGATGTATCATTTCAAGTGCCGCTGCTGACCGACACTTCAGTAACTCGTTATGTAGACCAGGCTAGCCTCGAACTCACAGGGATCTGCCTGCCTCTGTCTCCTGAGTGCTCGAATGAAAGTCGTGTGCCACTGTGCCTTTTTCTTTTTTTTGTCTGTTTGTTTTTGAGACAGGGTTTCTCTGTGTAGCCCAGGCTGTCCTGGAACTCACTCTGTAGACCAGGCTGGCCTTGAACTCAGAAATCCGCCTGCCTCTGCCTCCCAAGTGCTGGGATTAAAGGCATGTGCCACCACCGCCCGGCTGCACTTTAGTCTACAAAGCCAGGTCTAAGTGTGATGGTTCTACATGAGTCTCGGGAGGCTGAGGCAAAAGAGTCATTACTCTGAGGCCAGCCTGAACAACGCAGTAAGAATTTGTTTCAACACTGACATTTTAAAAAGTGGGCTAGGGCTCTGTCTGTCTCAATAGTCACCCACTTGCTTTACCATCTGTGAGGCCGTGGGTTTGATACTCGGTACCTTCTGCAGAAGGAATGGAATTCTGCCAGGTTGTATTACGCGGCTGAATCTTGAAGGCATTGTGCTAGAATCTAGAGTCTAGGTAGATGAAAGAGCGCAGACACCCAGAGCGTGTATGATGTCTCTTCCACAAGGCATGGAGACAGTGAAGTTAGCAGAGTAGCTGAGATCTCCACTGCACCTGCTGGGGGAGGGGGTCCCTGTCTGAGCAGGCATGTTTCAGATGAGCTGGCTCTGCAAGCGGCTGGTGATGCCTGCTGTAACATGGGGATGATCCGCTGCACTGAACATTGCCACTAACACTGGTCAAAGTGCTAAGCTTAATGTTATTATAGGTTTTTTTTTTTTCCCTGGGGGTTGTTTATTTGCTTTTGAGTTTTTCCAAATAGACTTTCTCTGTGTAGTCCAGGCTGGCCTGGAACTTACTATGTAGCCCAGGCTGACTTCAAACTTATAGAGATCTGCTTGCCTCTGCTTCCTGAATGCTGGTATTAAATTCATGCACCACTATGCCTGACCCATGTTATTGTATAGTTTAATGCGATGAGACAGCAGGGAAACAACAGGGGCACTAACTCAATTGTAAACAAGTTAACAAGGAGTATAAAATTTGTACTTTTCCAAATTTTCACTATGTTGTTCTCCACGAGGCTTATACCCTGCTTTTGTGTGATTATAATTCTTATTAGTACCTCAAACTGTCACTTCTTCAAAAGTCAATGCTAATAGGAGCTAGAGAGAGGCCAAGCAGTTAAAAATATGAACAATGGATACCCTTCCAGAGGGCTAGAGTTTGATTCCCAGCACCCTCAAGGAGGCTTGTGGGTATGTAACTCCAGTTCTGGAGGATCTGATGCCCTCTTCTGGCCTCTTTGGGTACTGCATGTATATATTTCACATACATTCATGTAGACAAAACACCCATTCCCATAAAAGTAAATAAAGAAAAACCAGAAACAAACAAATAAAAGACAAAACCCACAATGCTGATAGAGAAAACACAGTGAAAGATAAAGTTTGGTTTGTCACCTATGAAGAAAACAAGGGCTATAGTCACAATGTGAGATTTCCGAACAACAACAAAATAGCAATTTGAATTCTCCTCTTGACCCACCTCTGATGCCACAATGCAAATTTCAACCTAACTTTTTCTCATTTAAGGAAATTTTTAGCAATATTACACATTTACATTTTTTAGATAATTTTTTGAGATTATGATGCAATTACATCATTTCCCCTTACCTTTCCTCCCTCCAAATCTTCATATGTAACCCCATAAGTTATTGAAAATTGAAGTATAGCTGAATTTTTTATTTAAAAAAAACCCTACCTCCTGAATCCTTTTTATCCTAACCCTCTCCTGAAAGATCAAAGCTTCAGTTTCTACTCCCCTGGCAGTTAGCTCGTAAATCAAATACCACATCATCATTTTTAGATTAAGCAGACATTATAATATTTTTTTTTGCTCTAAAATATGGTTTAGCTCACACAATTGCTTTTTCTTCTTTTTAGAAGATATTTTTAGCTCCTTTTTGGTGGTTTGAAATAACACTTCTATTTCAGACTTCTATCTTATGATTCATTAACTTTAACTCCACATTTCCTGACTCTGTAGGATGTAAATGCTTCTTCAGCTTTCAGCTCGAGACTCCACTGTACACAGAATGATTTGTTTTTAATTTCTTAAGACAGGGTCTCACTATTTAGCTCTGAGTGACCAGAGTAAGTAGACCAGACTGACCTTGAACTCACAGAAATCTCCCTCCTCTGCCTCTGCCCCTGCCTCTGCCTCTGCCTCTGCCTCTGCCTGCCTCCCAAGAGCTGGGATTAAAAGCATGCACCACCACTGCCAGGCTTAGATTTGATTCTCTCCTTCTGCCATGTGGGTTCTGGGGACCTTTATCTATTGGTCCTCTACCTTATTTTTTTTAGGATTGTAGAGATTATAAAGTGACAGGCTCATTAGTGCATGCTGTGCAGTCCCCAGAAGCTGTAGGTATCAGGAACAGGACTGGGGGTGTAGTTCAGTAGTCGTATGTGGCAGACATATGTGGTGCCACTTGCTTAGGAAGCACGGATCCGAAGTTTGATATCCAGCCTGACAAAATAATGGCTAAGTGTGTTTCATGTTTCATGAAGAGAGAAATTTTATTTGCTAGCAAGATAAACAGAATAGAGCTGGGCATGGTGGGGCATATCTTTAATTCTAGCACTGGGGAGGCAGAGGCAGGAGGATCTCTGTGAGTGAGGCCAGTTCAGTCTATAAAGGCAGTTCCAGGACAGCCAGGACTATACAGAGAAACCCTGTTCAAAAAAAGAAAAAAAGGAGAGAGAGAGAAAGGGAGAGAGAGAAGGAGAGAGAGAGAGGGAGAGGGAGAGAGAAGGAGAGAGAAAGAGAGAAAGGGAGAGAGAGGGAGGGAGAGAGAGAATAATGTATACTAAGCAATTTTAGGAGAATAAGAAAGTATAAAAAGGAAAATTATGTTGGTATTGTATCTCCTACTTTCTGTACACAGACCAACTCCAGGTTCATACTGTGTAGCCCTGGCTGTCCTGGAACTTGCTCTTTAGACCAGGCTGGCCTTGAACTCACAGAGATCTACCTGCCTCAGCCCCTCGCCTTCTCTCCATATATATGTCATATTTTATTTTTGAGATGGTCTTATTATGTATGTAGCTCAGACTGGCCTTAAACTCATAGCAATCCTCCTGCTTCAGCCTTCTGCAAGCTGAACAGGTATGCCTGGTTCTTAGATCAGTTTTCTTTTTTTCTTTTTGTAAAGTTTTCTCTTTAAAATTCTTTGCTGGTTTCATACAAATCCATACTGTACGCTGGTCATCTCCCCCACCCTGTTACTCTCCTTTTCTCACCTCCTCCCACTCCCACTGAATCCTGCCTTCTTCCTAAAATTCTGCCTCCTGTTTTATTCCTTCTGTTCTGGGGTTTTGTTTGCTGGGGGAGCCACTGAATTTAATAAGAGTTACTTTCATGAGATTTTGGGGGTTATTTGCTGGCACATAGGCAACTTGCCAGTAGTTACACTGATGATGAAAATGACCTCCCTGCCCTCAACCTATCAACCCCAAGGCCCTCTTCATGAACCCTCCATACCATGATGGAAGGCTAGTGGCCCCAGCAGCAGCAGGTGCCATGGTTGCTGTGGGGCCACGTGTGCATTGGCCATGTCATGTCCAGAAGACAGCTTTTCACAGCACTGTGTCCCACCGACAAGCCCTCATGCTCTCTCTATCCGCTTTCCCATGACCCTCCTGAAAGAAGGTGTAATGCGAACATCTCGTTGAAAGGGGTGAGCACGCATGTGTTCAGCACTGTGGCCAGTCTTGAGTCTGCAGTTACCACCACCCACCAAAACAGAAGCTTCTCTGATGAGGCTGAGAGCAGGTGTAGTCTGTGGGAGCAGCAGTACTCCGTGGGAGTGTAGTAAACTTGGCTCAACCTACAGATCACAGACTGACAATAGATCATTGCAATAACATGAGGTTTATTGATCCACATACATGGGGTTGCCCACCCTCACGGGGGTGGGGGGGTCAACCCTGAACTCAGAAAGCACGCACCTTTTATACTTTACAGAGGGCAGATTTCTGCAACAAGGATAGCTGGCTGGCTTACTCTGGTTGGTGGAACAGAGGACAAAGGTTCTCATCAGGCATTGGTTGGCTTGCTCAGGGGGCTGTTCTTGGCTCAGTCAGCCAACTTCCCTATGCAGCTCTGTGCCTGGCCTTGAACAGCCCCTGGGGAGGGGCTGAGTAACTAGGTGGTAGGGGGATTGTCATCAACAAGGTCAGGGTGACAGTTTGTGGTCTTTTTCGAAATTCACCACAGGAGGGGTTGGGGGGGGGGTTCTTCCAAGATCTGCTAATCTTGTTTTTGTGGACCTTAACTTCATTGTGACCACCAGTTATTTTTGTTTTGGCCTTACTTAGCTTAGTCAGAATGGCCTGGTCATTCTGTCTCGACATTCTGACCACCAGAACTTTGTTTTTACAGCATGTCCTTGGGTATCTCTTAAACACAACTTCTCAATGTCCGAAGCTGCTGCAGCAGCAGTTGTCTGTGGGAGTAGCACTAGTCTATAGAAGCAGCAGTCGTCTGTCTGTGGGAGCAGCAGTTGTCTGTGGGAGTAGCACTAGTCTATAGGGGCAGCAGTCGTCTATGGGAGTAGCAATAGTCTATGGGAGCAGCAGTTGTCTGTGGGAGCAGCAGTCGTCTGTCTGTGGGAGTAGCAGTCGTCTATGGGAGCAGCAGTCGTCTGTCTGTGGGAGCAGCAGTCGTCTGTGGGAGCAGCAGTCGTCTATGGGAGTAGCAGTAGTCTATGGGAGCAGCAGTCGTCTGTGGGAGTAGCACTAGTCTGTGGGAGTAGCAGTCGTCTGTGGGAGCAGCAATCGTCTGTGGGAGTAGCACTAGTCTATGGCTATAAGCACAGATTTAGAAGGCCACTTGACAGCACATCCTCTGGAGAGCAGAGGAAGCTCTGAGTAACCGAAGTCCTGAGTGAATGTGTGCTGTTGACATGAACACAGCCATGTCATGGATGCTGAGCCATGGGAAAAATGGTTGTCTGTCCCTGCTCCCTAGATGAGGCTCAGAGGGAGCCTTCCTCTGGTTGAAAAAAAAAAATGTCCACTGTAGCTTTCCCCCCCTGGATGATTATGGCCTGAAGTCTGTTACCCCACAGAAACTGCTCCTACCAAGATTGGCTAAGCCTGCTTCCCTGAACCAGCTGTATACCATAACCCTAATTCCTGGTTTAGTTGTAATAATCCTTCCTCCTGGTTCAGCTGGATGCAGTAACCACACCTCTCTGTTCAACCGTATATAATAAATATGCTAAGCTTCTGGGGAACCGTGGCTTTCAACATCTGAGAGCCTGGTCCACCTGATCTCAACTCTCTGTCTCTGTCTCTGTCTCTCTCTCTCTGTCTCTCTCTGTCTCCCTCCCTCTCTGTCTCTCTGTCTCTGTCTCTCTCTCTGTCTCTCCCTCTCTGTCTCTCTGTCTCTTTCTCTCTGTCTCTCTGTCTCTCCCTCTCTCCCTCTCTGTCTCTCTGTCTCTCTCTCTCTGTCTCTCCCTCTCTGTCTCTCTGTCTCTCCCTCTCTCCCTATCTGTCTCTCTGTCTCTGTCTCTCCCTCTCTCCCTCTCTGTCTCTGTCTCTAACTCTCTCTCTCTCTCTCTTTCTCTCTCTCTCCTTCTTTCTTTTCTTCATTCCCTTATCACCACAGTCAGGCCTAAGTCCCTGGAGAAATGAAGGATGCAATATTGTTGGATACATCAATGGTAGTTAGGCTGTCTCCCAGGGACTATGACCTTTCCAGCTACTGGGAAATTATGTATATGGGTATCTTGCCTGCATGTGCTTGCCTGGTGCCTGCTGAGGTCAGAGGAGAGTCAGATTTCCAGGAACCTGAATCTCAGATGGCTGGGAGCCCCACCATGTGGGTTCTGGGAATCAAACCTAGTCTTCAGGAAGAGTAGACAGTGCCCTTAATCTGAGCCATCTCTTCCACCCCTAGCCATGGGCTTTTAGTATAAATGTCCTCCTTTGGAGCAGGCTTCAAATCTAATCAGACAGCCGTTGGTTACTCCCATTGTAAAAGTAATTTTTATTCATCTAGTTTAGTTGTCATCTTAGAGGCTCCTGCTGAATAAGCTCACCCTTTCTAGCTCTTTCTAAATTCTGGGGGGCTGGTTCAACTCAACTATTGTGGCTCAAATTCTTCTTCAAGCTGACTTATTCAATCTGATTCGATCTCTGGCTTCTCTCAGCTTCTTACCGAATTGCTCTGTTCTAATCGTCTGGCTCCTTCTTCTTCTCTGGCTTAAACTACCTCTGCTGACCTGCATTGAACTACATGAAGTCATAAACTAACTCACCTCCACTGCGCTGTACTCACTGCACTGACGTTCAACTGACTCCACTCTTCTGAACTGACTGACTCTTCCCACACTGCTCTTTTTTTTTTTGATTTTTTGAGACAGGGTTTCTCTGTGTAGCCCTCGCTGTCCTGGAACTCACTCTGTAGACCAGGCTGGCCTCAAACTCAGAAATCTGCCTGCCTCTGCCTCCCAAGTGCTGGGATTAAAGGCGTGCGCCATCGCTGCCAGACATGCTGAATCTCTTAATATCATTACAGACTTGCAACATGCAGAAAGAATTGTTCTGCATGTAGAAACTGCCTAACTTATTCCTGATAATTCAGAATTAACCTTGTTATTCAGACAGCTGCAATGGGGGATCGGCAATAGAAGCTATTCATTACATATCACCCATATTCAGTCTCACACAGGCTTGCAAGATCCATCAACACAAGAAAATGAAGAAACTGACCAATTATTAATAGGAAATGTGTTAGAAGCCTCAAAATTTCATGAAAAACAACATGTTAACAGTAAAAATTTAAAAAAAAAATTTCTATCACCTGACAAGAAGCCAAGGAAATTATAAGAAAATGTCCTACTTGTTCTTTGAATAACTAAACTTTATTACACACTGGAAGTAACCCTATGGGTACCAAAAGAAATGAAATCTGACAGATGGATATGTTTCATCTGTAGAATGGGAAAACTGAGGTTTGTACACCATACCATTGACACGCACTCAGGGTTTCAACGAGCAACTGCTTCGAGCTCCCAGAGGCTGATTCTGGAATTGCACATTTACTGGGAATAATAGCTACTATGGAGATACCTGTACAAATTAAGACTGACAGTGTCACTGGACATGTATCCAGTCAGAGGAAGCGACTCTTTGCATATTATAACATAGAGCACATTACAGGGATACCACACAGTTCTACAGGACAGCTGTTGTAGAAGATCAAACTGCACCTTGAAGGAAATGCTTGTGAAACAAACAAACAAAAAAAGACCCCCGGGGGCAGACTAAATACTGCTCTGCTAACTTTAAACTTTCCGAATGTTAATGAGGAAGGAACGAGACACTGAGTTATAAGAAAGCAAGCCCGAGGACTCAAACCAGCCTGTATACTATTAGGATGTGGCAACATCAGAATGGCAGCCCGCAAAAGGTTTGCACTGGGGACACAGATCTGTTTATGTTTCCACAGGAAATGAAAAGCTGTGGATACCATCAAAACTGACAAAGATTAGAACTGGTCAGGAGAGAGATCTCCTGAAAACCTCGACCAGTAACCCAAAAAGCAATTATTTCATTGAAATGTCTCTGTTTATAATTTCCTGATACACACAGCATAATTAATGTCTTAAAATAGAAGAGGTAAAATGAGGTAGCAATTTTAGAATTTCTTTCCTTTTTTTAAAAAAAAATGTTTATTTACTTTATGTATGTGAGTACACTGTAGTTATCTTCAGACACACAAGAAGAGGGCATCAGATTCCATTATAGATCGTTGTGAGCCAGCCACCATGTGACATGCTGGTAGTTGAACTCAGGACCTCTGGAAGAGCAGTCAGTGCTCTTAAACACTGAGCCATTTCTCCAGCCCCTTTTTCTTTCTTTCTTTCTTTTTTTAAAAAACAAAAAACAAACAAACAAAAAAAAAACACCTAAACCAAGAGGTGGTGGTACACTCCTTTAATCTCCTTTAATCCCAGCACTTGGAGGCAGAGGCAGGCAGATTTCTGAGTTCGAGGCCAGCCGGGTCTACAGAGTGAGTTCCAGGACAGCCAGGACCACACAGAGAAACCCTGTCTCGAAAAATCAAAAAAACAACAAGAACAACGAAAAACAACAAGAAGAAAACCCACCTAACATAAGAATGTGCTTTTTAAAAAAATCTCAGGCGTAGAGATGTAGGGTTTTTTGAACTGTCTGTACCAGCTATGATTTGCCTCATGTTCTAGCAGAGCCATGGTTTGACAGCTGCAGATAGCTTCTGTGACTGTGTAGCATTTGGAATTCTGGGAACTCCTCAGAGGGCATATAAATGCTAGGGTCCCCAGAGGGAGGATTGTTGTTCCTTCAGAGAAGATGGTTATGGCTGGCGCATGACTACTAAGTTATGCACAGGAAGAAGTGAAGGGAAAGAGATTAGACTCCGTGATCTCTCTCTCTTTCTCTCTCGCCCCCTCCCATCCTTCTTCCTCCCCTATTTAGTGTTAGGGATGAAACCATGGTAGGAGGGATAAAGGGTAGGAAAAAGAAGAATCCACAATTAGTTGTAGGCAGCCATTTGGATACGATCGTCAGCAGCCGCTTAGACGTATGTATCCAAGATGGCGCTGGTTCCTGATACACTGTAGCAACAGACTATTCTACTGCGCATGTGCCCCTCCCGAGTGGGTGTATACTGCGCATGCGTCCCTCCTGAGCAGGTGTATGCTAATGAGGGTTTGACAGGGAACCAATCCTGGAGGACTTGGTGGCTCAGGCTCAGGTATATAAGGGGCTGTCTCCAGACAGTCGGGGCCACTCCACGGAAGCAAGCAGACCTGCAGCACCTAGGAAGAAGAAGCAGAAGAAGAAGCAGAAGAAGAAGAAGAAGAAGCGCTGTACAAGTGGTGGCCCGGGACGGCGACTTCGTGTCAAAGTGACCCATAGGAGACTCCAGAACTCTCGACGGAACAGGGCGATCGATCGGAAAGTGCTCGGTAAGTTGAGCCCCCAATGAAAGCTTAGGGACAAGTCTGCCTTCAGAGCAGGGAAAGTGCTCAGTAGTTGAGCCTTCAAGTGAAAGCTCCCGGTTAGGGACAAGTCTGCCTTCAGAGCAGGGAAACTGCTCGGTAGTTGAGCCTAAAGAGGAACGCTGAGGAGAGCCGAGCCCCGAGGAGTGAGCAGAACGGCCTAGTAAGCTTGTTGCTATTGTAACTTCTGCACCTGGGCCAGGAGGTGGAGCTTAAGTAACTGGCTCCAGAGAGCAGCAGAAGGCATAAGATTAGAGCAGGAGGGAGAAGGAAAAGTAACAAAAGTAAACATGGGCATTTTGTATTCAATTTTTCTGGCTCTCCAGGAGCTGTTAATGTTAAACTCAATTTTTTCTGACTGTTTAAGAGCTGTTAAGATGTTAGCCCTGGCAGTAGCTTGGTATCTCTGGGAAGCCCAGGACCTTAGGAAACTAAAGAAAGCAGTGGCAGAGGATGGCTCTTATTCACCCTGAGTAGAGACCATACTTCTCACCCTCAGAGATTGGAAGGCTGTATTCCCCTCACCCATATTCCTTAAATGGATGGCCTTTTA